>NC_138351.1:23056012-23281012 GCF_046562875.1 Panthera onca
GAACTGAAGAAGGAACATACTCTTGTTCTATCAGTTTTCTAAACACAGATCTTTTATTATAGGTGGTGTGGTTTGAGTGAGCAATTTTGTGGCTTGGTGGTTTACTTTATGTTTCTAATGGAAAGACTACTCCTGTCTGAGTGAATAAATTAAGAGGAAACCCAAGCAAAGAGGAATAGAAACAGCAACAAAAGAAGTGACTCCACAGTACGAGGTCGAGCGAGAAAAACATCTGTCGGCAACAGCTACGTAGGAGGACATTATCATCTGTTAACTTTCACCCCTGGGAACAGACAGCAGTCCCTAGAAGGGTGCACTTGGGCACACTTAGGGTGAGCAAGTGTGTCTTTTGCAGCTGCTCTGTCATTACCAACCACTGTGGGTGGCCCTTGAGTTGTTAATTAACAAAGTGATGACTATCCATCATACTTCCAAACCTTTCCAAATCATGGAAAATTAGCATGCTTCTTGATGATTTGGAGGCAAAATAAACACTGTATTGCTTCTTAGTCTTACAAAACAGACCCTGTCTACTTCCCTAACAATAGGCAATGATTTGCACAGAGACTGCAAGCAGGAAAACAGGTGTACCCTTGTCGGGTGGATGAATTTTTCTTGCTCTAGGGAGAGAATGAGGCTATCTGATTTTATTGCTTCTTCCCCACTTTCCCCCAACTTCTTCCAAATTTCCCAAAGCCTTTGTAACTTAAGTATCATCCTGTTCCTGCAGGGTAAGATAAATGCAAGTTTAAACACACCTTGGGGCACCTGGGTGGCTCAGTCGGTTGAGCGTCCGACTTTAGCTCCGGTCACGATCTCGCGGTCTGTGAGTTCAAGCCCCGCGTCGGGCTCTGGGCTGACAGCTCAGAGCCTGGAGCCTGTTTCAGATTCTGTGTCTCCCTCTCTCTCTGACCCTCCCCCGTTCATGCTCTGTCTCAAAAATAAGTAAACGTTAAAAAAATTAAAATAAAATAAAATAAAATAAAATAAAATAAAATAAAATAAACAAGCCTACCACCACATGTATGACTAAATTGAAAAGCTTCATATAAGTAGCAGTAGCTTCCATGCTGGGATTGGCTGGGTGAAATAAATAGATGACTATAAAAAAAAAAAGACCTGAAATACATGGCCCTTAGCCAAGGGCAGCCTTTGGACTGTTAACTATTCTTGAAAAATCACAAGACTATTTTACTACCATTTAAATGTGATTTATTAATGAAGAAATAACCTAGGAAAGAGGTAAAATCAATCATTTTTAAAAAATCAGTCTTCCTCTGACCTTCCTCATATATTACTAGGAATGTTGAACCACTTATTGGTGGATTTCTACTATCAGTATGGCAATAAATAAGGTATATTCAACATAAAATTCATTCTGAAAACTGGGACCAAACTCATTTATTTGAGTATTAATAAGTATTTAGAAAATATTTTAATAAGAAGCAACTATAAGCCTAGTTGTCATTTCCTGTGTAAATCCCTTTCTGGATTTTTTTTTTTTTTGGCTAGTGTGGTTTTTATTATTTTTTAAAATCATGTTAAACGCATGCCATTTGTAACGTTTATGGATAAAAATCAGTAATTTTATTTTGTTTGGTTTTTTTTTTTTAAGTTTATTTATTTGAGAGAGACAGAGACAGTGAGAGTAGGGAAGAGGCAGAGAGAGGGAGAGAGAGAATCACAAGCAAGCCCTGTACTGCCAGCACAGAGCCTGACTCAGGGCTCAAACTCATGAAAATTAAGATCATGACCTGAACTGAAGAACCCAAGAGTTGGATGCCTAACTGACTGAGCCACCCAGGTGCCCCTAAAACCAGTAATTTAAAAGTAGACTAATTATCATCAGATTAAGATATATACTTGGAATCTGATACACAGAGGCTAAATTACCCTGTGTCAACAAAAAGTAAATTAGAGACCTAAAATGATATTCTAATTTTCAGTCCAACTGGTCCCCACTAGGTCATAAATAAATCTTAAATAATAGGACAAATGCAAACTAATAGTAAATATTAGTAAACAAAGCAGGACAAATTGATGATATTAGTGCCAAAGAGATCAACACCGTTACTCCAGCCTAAATTATCACTACTTCTTTTTCTGTATTTTAGCAGCTTGGACAATCTTAGAAAAAGCAAATGCAGAAATAATCTGCTAACAAAATGGCATTTAAAGAAAAGGGTGGCAAATTTTCATTGATAATGGCCATTGTTCTTTAAATGACAGATACCCTCAGATATAGCCATCCTAAACTGAGGAATACGTTCTCTTTTCCTTAGGAAGTTGGGCTGTTGCCTCTAGGAGGTGCTCTAGTTAATTTCCTGTGACACTGGGGCTTCAGAAGCAGCTCCTTTTCATGAAGTGGCTGCCATACTTGAAAAGGGCCAAGAGGAAAGACTCAGGCAAAGGGGATCTGGGAAGGATTCAGAAGCTTATCTTTTCAATGAAATAAAATAATTATTTCCTTGATTTTTTTTTCATAATAAGTACCTCAGGAAGTATGGGCTCCTGGCATATCTGCCTTTTTTTTTTTTCCCCCACATTTCAGCAGCCTTAATAATTTAAAAAAAGAGAGACAGAGAGGTCAAAAATGATCAAAACTCATCTTTGGTTCTAGGAACTCTAACAGTAGGCTTTACCAATGAGCTGTGATTTCCAATTCTACCTTCAAACTATTAATTTACCATCTCCTCGTTTCTGGTCACCACTACTACCACCCTACAGATAAAGTAAAAAGAAAAAAATTTTCCTTTTTCTGAAGGGGGAACTTCAGTCACGTGATAACACTGTCAGCTTACTGAGAAAAAACACACCCCTTTCTCCATGCATTTAAGAAACGAATTTAATTTTTTTCAAATACTCATTACTTTGGCTGCTGGGACAAAGGGTCAGGCTGCAGTGAAGTGCCAAGCAAGCCCTCACGTAGAAAATACCTGCTGTACCGCTGCATCTGGGAACCATCCTTGGCTCTAATGGAATATTTATGGGCTGTGATGGCAAGAGAGCAACACAGGGCAGGGAAAACAGCGACCAGCAAAAGAGGGGTTAACAAAAACCTCCTTCACTATATTGTAGGAGTTGCGTCTGTGCAACCTTCAACCTCTGCCAGTTTTATTTGCATTTAGGAGATGGTGTCCTGTTATGAGGAAGTGTGACCCCAAGACCTTTCACTTGACCTCTCTCTGCTAATTCTAGCAATGTGCAATAAGACTTTCCACCAAGGGGCAGCCAAAGGTGGAACGGCCAACTAGAAATTTCATTTCCCAACCAAGGGAACATTTCAATTTCTAGGAAATCAATTGAGCTTCTATTAAAAACAATGACACATCTATGTGCTTTCCACAAATAGGTTGCTTCTTGTTGGAAGGCAGGAAGCTATCCTCCCCGGAGCCTCTAGATGAGCCCTGATTTATCCCTTCTGCACCAAGAATCATGTGAGCTGAAAGGTCAGGCAGTTAAAGATTTATGCTTTGTTTTATAAGATTGCTCAGAGAGAGACTCTTTTCCCTCTCTTGTTTATTTTTTATCCTCCCCAGCCTGTCGTCCATTTTTCTGCCCAAACTAGACCATAGAGAGGGAAATGGGAAAATGTCCTGTACAATGAGCCCAGGAATTCACCATGTCCCCAGATGGCAGGATATGTGAACCAATGAGGCTAGCCTCCCGTGGCCAGCCACCACAACCCACCCAGAAGGGGGTACATGCATCACTGTGCCTTGTAAATCTTTTTTAACCTCAGTTCTGAACTGGGATTTATTTGTTTTTCTAGGCAGATAGATCTGGCTCTCTCTGGGCCCTACAAAATGATCTGTCACTGTCTACCCTGACAGTCTGTAATAAAGTCAGCTTGCAAGGTCTAGCAAATGGATGCCGTATCTTAGATCATGTTAGGTTTTTTTCATTTATTAGATTCCCATCTTAGGCCACCCAGACATTGGTCTTTAAAGCACACATCTCCATCTCCTACCCTGGGACATCTGTCTGAGCAGGGCATTATAGAGGACAAGGGCTATGTGTGTTTATCATTTGCTTTCTGGGTATTCTCATTAATGCCTATTATTATGGACATGGTAATATTTAGGGAAACAACTAGTCCATAAACTGATAGCTGAGAACCAGGAAAAAATTCTTCAGAGGCTAAAAATTTGGAACCAGTGTGTTAACCTTATCAAACTCATTTGTTTCTCTCCAAATCTGTGTCTGATCTTTTTTCCTGTTTTATCTAACAATATCATCATGACCCTGTGAACAGACCTAGAAATCCATCAGTGTGCTTTGACTACTTTTCCCCCTTTATCTTCCTATCCAGTTGTCTCCATATATTACTGATTGGGCCTGGAAATGGCCCCTGCATCACTGCAGCCCTCTGTCATCTCTCATTTGGATTATTTTGATAACCTTGGATCTGACCTCCCTGACTCTGGTCCTTTCCCATTATAGTCTATATCCCTCCTGCACAGCCCATGAATCCCAACACATCACACTCCTCTCTAGAACCATCGATGCCTAACCCCCCCCCCTTTTTTTTTCTAATACAAAGTCCAAAATGCTTAGGACGGCATCCCTTCACTCTCTAGACTCACTTGTTGCCATTCCCTTCACTCACACTTGTGGGCTTGCTCTAGTGCCCCTGCGTCCACCATGACCTTCCACATCTCCAAGCATCTATTTCAAAAGTTCCCTCCATCTGGAATGTCCATCCCCCTTCCTTAACTCAGAAAAACAAACATACAAATAACAATTGGATTTAAGCATCTATTTCAAATGTCATCTTCATGAAGCACCCATCCCCCAATGCCTTCAAGAAGAATTAATCTGTCCTGTCCTCTTTCTTCTGGCACTGCCTCTTTATTCATCTGCTAGGGAAGTACATATACCTCTGCTTTACAGAAACTTGCAAGTGTTTCTTATTTTGCCCATGGAAGACCAAGAAAGAACTGTCTGAAGTCAGAGTGTATCCCTTTCACATCTCTACCCCTAGTAACGGACCCAAGTGTTTAGCCATTGAGGCTAGAATACTCCGATCAGCTGAAGGAACAGGACAAATAATTTAATTAATAACCTGAAAATATTGGCTTTACAAAAGATTGCTTGAGAAGAATTACATAGATACCGTCTATGTATTTTCTGAAGGCTTATAATCTATAGTATTAAAGTCTATAGTAATTCTACAGCTTAAAGTCTATAGTATTTTCTAAAGGCTTATAATCTCAATCACATTCAGGCACTTAAGTTTATATTGAAGTGGGTTCCTCTCTACAATTTTTGTTCTTGCTTTATAATCTCACAATATTTAAATATTATAATATCAGGGGTGCCTGGGTGGCTCAGTCAGTTCCGCGTTGGACTCTTGATTTCGGCTCAGATCATGATCTCACAGCCATGAGATCAAACCCAGCACCGGGCTCTGCACTGACAACATGGAACCTCCTTGGGATTCTCTCTCTCCCTCTATCTCTGCCCTTGCTCTTGTGTACTCTTTCTCAAAATAAATAAACATTGAAAAAAAAAAAAACTTTAAATATCATAATATCAAATTTTAAGTCCTGAGACTGCAGTGACCTTATAGAGGTCAGCTTTTGATTTTTTTGGACTTTCTCTAGGTAAGTACTCTGAGATTTTTAAGGCATTTACCACTCTCTCATTGTGTACACTCTGCTGAGGCTGTTAAACACAGTTCTGGATGTTATTTTATTACTTTTTCCAAGAGCCTTTAAAAATTTTTTTGCATAGATAATACATTCCAAAAGTCTTGCTCTCTCCCCTCTCTCCACCCAATGCATTACCACCACCCCATTTCTTTTGCTTCCCTTAACTTCTTGTTTTCTATATTCTTCTAGTGTATTTCATATAAATACAAGCAAATATGGATATATAGTCTTACTTTTCCACTTTTCCCACATAAAGGTATGAGTTCGTCTAGGTCCTCTGAAAAGCTGTTGCCAGGACAAGATTAAATTTAAGAATAATTCCCATAGTTAAGAGATTCTCTCTTCCCCTCTCTCTCACCCCCTCCCCTGCTTGCTCATGCTCTCTCTCTCTCTCTCTCTCTCTCTCTCAAAATAAATGAACTTAAAAAAAAATTGTTTTTTGTTTCCAATCCACTCATCACCTAAGAAATCAACCTAAGTAGTTTGGTGTATATTTTATTATTAATAATGTAAATGATGGCTGGCAGAATCTACCCCAAAATATGCCTCTTTGGCATAAGAATTATTTTGAGCTGGTTATTTTAAGAAACAGCAGATCCAGAAAAAGCTCTGAAAACAGAATGTAAAAGTTATCCTTTTGTAAGGGAAATTTACATTTATAAAGAGAATCTCCATTTATAAAGGGTGTCTCCCTCTCTGAACTAAAAAGAAAAGGATGGCTCTAAATCACAAGAGAATCTTATCAATGGGAAAAGGCTCAAACTTACATCTGCATAACAAACCTTATCCCTGTTTACCAGGCTTTTCCTGGTCACCTTCCCAGCTGGCCTCCCCCAAACTCTTTTCCTTTTGTCTTTCTCAGAAGATGGTATTAAACTTGAATTGGAAGAGTTACTACTCATTTTTCCCTGGGTATCTTTCAGGTATACACAACATATACATGTTAATAAACATGTTTGTTTTTCTTTCCTGAATGTGTTTCTTGTAATAGGAGTCCTATTCTAACCAAAAATTTAGAAAACAAGGGGGGGGGGGGCGGGAATTGCTTTTTACTCCCCTTCATCATACCTGCCAGTCCTATAAGGTTTATTGACTCACCTACCCTTTCTTTTCCCTGTTTTTTTTTTTTCTTTTTTCCCAATGCAGCACTAGTGTCAGAGAAAATAAAGCAGTGTGAATACACAATACATTTCATTTACTTATAAAACCTATACACAAATTAGAAAAAAATATAATCATTTTCTTGTACCCACCAAATTCTAGAGTATGTGGGCTCAGGAAAATCCCTTTGTACCATTACATAAGTCTATCCCATTTTGCCCTCTTCTCTATCACAGCAGACATTCCTCCCACACTTCTCAGACTTCTAAGGAAACGTCTAAAACACATGTTATTTTATGCCTGATAACATGTACTTTATTTGCATAAACATTTCTTAGTAAAATTATTATGAAGAGTGGCCCCTGTTGTCAGAGAAACCAAGAAAAAAATATCTAGTGTTCCATTTTTTCAAACTGTAGTCATTTTCTGTGCTTTTACTCTTGTGGTTACAAGACAACATCCTTCTGCAACATGGAGCTTCTTATCTTGTCCTTCTCTAGGATTTCTTGTTGGCCTATAAGTGTTCCCCTGAATTCACCAACATAAATGCAATATATTTCTAAACTAAATTGATGACATTTACCTTCCTTTGAAACTGACTTGCCTTCTGATCTAACTGCCCAACATAGGTCACTATGTTTACAATACTAAATTCTAATACGAGCCAACTTCAGTTCAAATCCAGGTGCTATTACAAACTCGAAGTGTGACTGTGGGGATGTTACGGAACCTGGTCTGGATCACCCGGTGGAAGAACCAAGTGGCACTCGGAGATCTTGGAAGGCAGGAGGTTTATTTCACACCAGCGGGCTCAGAGGAGATCACTCTCCAGAGGTCTGAGTCCTGAGCATTAAATAGAGGGAACATTTTATTGTCTGTTACTTCCACATTTCCACATTAGCAGTAATTTGGCACCCGCGGCAAGCGGGGTAGGAAGAAGAACCCCAAAGGGGAGTCTTCAGTGGGGGACTGGAATTTCCCTATTAGTCCTGTCAGCCATCTTGTAACAGATTTTTCCCTATCAGGGAAAATGTTAAAATCCTCTCTACATTAGTTTCTCATCTGTAAAATGAGTCTAATAAGCATATTAGTTGGGGTGCCTGGGTGGCTGAGTTGATTAAGCCACCAACTCTTGATTTCGGCTCAGGTCATGATCTCATGGTGGTAGAATTGAGCCCCACATTGATCTCTGCCCTGGGCGTGGACCCTTCTTGGGACTCTCTCTCCCCACCCCACTCTGCCCCTCCCCAGCTTGCTTGCATGCTTTGTCTCTCTCTCTCTCAAAAAAAAAAAATTGTATTAGCTTCATACAAATGTTTTGAGGATTAAATGAGATGATACCTATAAAGCTCATAACATTTTGCCTGAGACATAATTAGCCCTCAATGAGAGTTAACAATTTGATGATGGGGAGGGAGGGGGAAGAGTAGGGGGACCAGAAGAAGGAGGCGGAGGATAATGTTACTGATTGTGGTGATAATGTCCTTATTTTAATGTGAATAGAAAAGGATAGTCTGTTCTGTACTGAACATATTCTCTTTCGAGGTCACCTCTATGCCATGAAAAATGACAACACTTAAGGAAAAGCAGAGAGCAATAAAAGAAGTCATCTTCTCATATCTGAAGCAGATATCACAGTCTTATTAAAAATTTCCCACAGTAAGGAGGATGATGCTATGATGACGGGAGATTTTCTCTAAAGTGAATGTCGGCATCCTAAACCAAGTCAGACCTTTCAGTCTACTCTAGAGCATCTTTTAACATTCCCAATCCTTGTCTTTGACATAGTGTTTCTATGTTCATGTTTACATGTTGGTGCTCTACTCCACTGTGTTCTAAGAATAAAACATACGTATAAAAATGATGGCTGGCAGCCCGACTTCAAACATTGTTTTCAAGGTCCAGAGATCCAATTTCAAATTAATTGTCGCGCACAGTATAGGGGTCCCAAGGCCTATATCATCCAGTCTTTGCCACTCACTTCCTGTGTGAACTTGAACACATTCCTTAACTTTGGGGGATCTCAGCATTTCTAAATAAGTTGGACGTAATTGTAGAGCCCACTTTTAGGCAATTAACTTGAACAGAGGAAACCTGAGAAAGGTGGAAGGGCCCACAGTAACCCTCTGTCTGAATACACACAGGCACATTAGGCGACCTACCTCAAAATATCCAATGGGTTGGACACAAGTACCAAGAAAGGAAAATTCCATAGTTCCCATACCTCCTCACCTTCCCCCTTTAACTACAGCCCCCCACCCACCTCAAAGCAGCCAGCCTCTGCTCTGCTGTCCAGCCAGCTGCTCCCTTGCTGAGTATTCAATAAACTTCTATCTCCTTTGTTCGGCCTTGGGTGAATTCTTTCTCTGCCCATGCCACTGGCTTCCACCCTATCTGGTCATCCCACATTTGGTGCCCCCCCCATCCAAGCAGGAGATCCCACAGTAATTTGGCTTGTAAATGCTTCTTTCAGTGTTATACTTAAATCAAAAGATTGGTTGTGGTTCCTACTTTAAGGCGGCTTTGTTATTGTTAGTCTCCTAACAAAAAGTTGAGAGTCCTGCCTTGTTCTCGAATTAGCTCCTAAGACTGTAATATTTAAAAAGACCCACCCAGGGGCACCTGAGTAGCTCAGTTGGTTAAGCATCAGACTTTGGCTGAGGTCATGATCTCACTGTTCATGGGTTCAAGCCCCAGGTCGGGCTCTGTGCTGAGAGCACAGCAGCTCAGAGCCTGCCTGGAGGCTGCTTCAGATTGTGTCTCCCTCTCTCTCCACCCCTCCCCAGCTTGTCCTCTGTCTCTCTCCCACTCTCAGAAATAAATAAACATTAAAACAATTTTTTAAAAGACCCGCCCATAAGAACTCTAGCTATAATTGTGAGCACAGCATTATGCAAAAACTTGTCATATCCCTAAATTGTACATCTGAAACTAAGGTAACATTGTGTGTCAACTCTACTCAAATAAAAAAAAATAAATAAACATAAATAAATTTTAAAAAATCAAAAAGAACTATTATTCATCCAGGCGAAGGAAGTAACCTGCTTAAAATCAACTGTGGTGTAGGCAACTGATGCATCAGTAGAAAAACAGACCAATAAATTGAGGTTTTTCTTCCCTTTCTGATGAAAGAAACTTACAAGATGTCCACATCCTCTGAATGCCGTCCTACAAACTGGTGTGAAGATCAGATGTAGAATCAGCATAACTGGAAAGAGGAAGCATGAAGGAAAGGAAAGGAAAAGTGATGCAGGGGGTAAAAGGTAGAAAAACCTGAAAACAAAATAATCTTTTTCTTGCCACTCAAAGTGTGGTCCTTGGACCACATATTGGCATCATCTGACAGCTGGTTTGAACTGTGGAATCTCAGATGTACTGCTGATCTATTGTACGGATAGTGGCGGTGCACAGATCCTTTGCATCTGCCAGTGTGCCCATCCTTTAGCGCTCCAAGTGCTAGCTGATAACACCTCACAGCCGACCCTTCGTCTAGAGCATTCTCCTTGGCCGAATGGGAGCTTCCTCACTTGGAAAGCTACACGGTACCCACCCAACAAACTTCAGGCAGTAATTGACTGGTACTAAGGGATGAAAGACTGGTTCTTGATCTTAGGGTGAGGTTATTTGTTGCCACATGTGTTCCAAAGCTTCCCCTGGGTTCAAAGACTAAAGCTAAGTCTTTGATTGAGACCACATTCATGATTAGCTTTTACGCCTGGCTCTATCAGGCATTGTTCACTTCTTTTCTCCTGAGAATACTCCTCTAGTGAGTTACTTGAATAAGAATCCCCATCTCAGGCTCCACTTTTAAGAAACTCAACCTCAGGTGCTTTGTATCAGAAATATATCTGAGAAGCAGAGGCTAAGGATAGACATTTCTAGTTGGATCTAACGTGCCAGCTGGATCACAGGTGGTAGGTGATGGGCTGATATAGTCTCTGGGAAGCCGTAGCAGGCAACTACTAAGACTTCCCTGTGAGGAGAAGGGGATGGGATGCAGGTGGAGGGAATGCACTGCCTGGTACAATTTCCCGGGCGCTGGAGAGATATGGGGAAATAGCAACTGCAAAGACTGTGAAATTGAGTGGCTGTTGCTAAGTAGCATTGATTTAGTGAAGAAAGAAAATGACAGGTTCAGACCTCTTAATAATTCAAAGTAAAGTGTGAGTGTCAGAGGCCTCCGTGGTAGCATTCGAAAAGATTCTCATCACCTGAAGCCAGAGGGTGGAAACAGCTGAAGATTAGACAGAGAAGTTAAGTATAATATTGGCAGAGCTTTAGAGAATTCTAGGCCTAGGCAAATCTCCTATACCAGTACAGCACCCAGAGAGGGAAAGAGTGGAACTCTGAGATTTGAGATGAAGACATGTAGGTAGATGAACCAGTGAACTTCGTATCCTTAATCTCTCTGAGCCCACCAGGCCAGCAGAAGTGGCCTACTTCTTTTGGAAGAGAGATAACCCACCTTGTTTAAGACTCTGCAGAGGCCTCAAATGAGGTAGGTGCCAAACAAGACAACAAATAACCTCCTTAGGATCTGCTCTCTTAAAGTCCACCTGGACTTTAAATATGATCAGGCCCTTAAATATGATCAAACCTCGGCATAGCCAGCCTGGAGAAGTGCTGGGTGTGTCAGGGACTAGGAGGGATTATACATCAAAGTTGCTACAGGACATGGGTAACATGTGCTGGCAGGAACCAGGAAAATATGTCTGGAAGTGAATCTTGAAGATGCCAGATCAAGAAGGTGGCATATAAAGCTAGATGAAGGAAGATTTACCATATGAGGGAACTCGCTAGTGAAACAGGATTTATTTAACTCCCTGGCAAGAACTCTAAGTGATGGTTCTACAGGCTTGGAAAAAATGACAGCTGGCATTAAATTAGAGAGGCTCTGGAAAACGGTGAGAAAGAGCTCAGAAGGCTTTAGAGAGCTAAGTATGCTAGAATGGATCTATTATATACAACTGGAAAACCTACCAGCTGGTCATTTCCTTTAAGAGGGCCTGGAGAGCACTCCACTTATTAGAGCAATAAGGAATGAACTAGGGAGGAACATCACTGCAATGCTCAGTAATGCCTGTAGCCTTCTGTAGGCTGAATTAGTAGCTGTTACAGAACTGAGTTCCCTAGAAGCAAAGGGGATGATAGGATCTTGGAATAGCATGGTTAGCAAGGTCTGAATGGCAGCCAAGAGGGGTCTGACTTAATACGGTCTTAGAGACGCCTTGAAATACGTGGTGTTCCTAGAGGCAAGATCAATAAGCAGCCAACTGCCCAGGGTACTGTCAAATCTATATCTAAATATCTATATCTATATCTATCAGAAAAATTAGGAATAGATGAGTAGAAGGCAACACTCCCCAGTGGAAAGTCACAAACTTTTGCCCAGTTTCCACACTGGAGTCAACTCCCAGATGCAGGACCCACTGACTGAAGGAGCATCCAGGTCCAGATGATGAAGGGATCTCTGACACCGCAGCAGGTATATACATGAATCTGCATGTCATCTGCACGCAGGGGTCATGCTAATCTTCTCTGTATCTTTCCAATTCTGTATACGTGCTGCTGAAGCTAACACCAGCAATTACATACAACAGTGATTCTTCCATCCTTCCCAAGTGGGACCTATAGCCATTTACTTGGGTAATGGCACACTTGGAAAGGGGAATTTCCAGATTTTTCCAGGTTTGTCAAATACAGCATCCAAGTTCAATCTGATACCAGGAGATCCATGTGCCATCTTGCTTTCCTCTGCATTACAGCAGGGGTATAAGGAGTTCAGTTAGTAAAGGTAATAAATGGAGTTCTGACCCAGGTCTATCCCACAGGAGGGGTTACTGTCTCTGTGGACCCTCTTGGTTGTCACTTCCTTGCTCCCCAAATGGGTAATTCAAGTGCACATATTTAGCAGTTAGCAGAAATTTCACATGGTTCCTTGACCTATAGATTAGGAATGTTTGTAGTAAGAAAGCAAAGTAGTAGCCCTTGAAATTACCCCCACCCGCCCCAGAAATTAGAGTAAACAAAAACACATGGGATACACATTTACGGTCCTATCCCAAGGTTGTGCTAATTTTCACGACCTCTGGCATACAATAGATTGAAGGGACCTGGATTGTGTAGGAAAGGGGAACTACTTTCCTTCTACCTATCTGAGGTTCACTGTCTGGGGCTCTGTAAATTCGCCTGACAAAAGACAGATTAACAAGAGAAAAACAGAACTTTATTAACTTGTGCACTGCGCATGTACTTGGGAGCACTCAGAGATGAGTAACTCAAAGGGGTGGTTAGAATGTGGGTTTATATAACATCTTAACAAAAGAGCAATATATTTTTAGAGATGTACAAGACAAAGGTAAGAGACTTTGAGTTCCAGGGGCAGCATTCTGTGGAAAGGCAAAAAAATGGGGAAACTAAAGGTAGATAAGGGCTAGTTGCAAGGTTTGTTATATAGATTCCTTTGGTTTCCTCTCTGGGCCGATAAGGACCTGGTTATCTCTGGTGGTTAACTTCTGTCCTTCCTGGTAGAGAAGGAAAGGGAAACACCTTTATAAATTTGTATCCTGCCTCTAAGCGAATAAGGGGAGGGCAAAGAGATACTCTTATATTTACTTCTTTTCAACTGCCTTCAGCTCAAAATAAGCCTATGCCAAAGTGGCATATTTTGAGATGGCATATTTTGCTAACCTTCAACTTTCTGGATATTTTGGAGAGAATTTACATCATGTCAATTGAAGCTGATGAGCAAGAAGTGGCAAATAGTATGGATGCCTTAGACATGCATATCCAGTCCAGAGAATGGGGAAATATGTCATGTTTCCTACCACAAAGAATGAAACCCAACCTTTGATAGGTTCCTTTGGGTTTTGCAGGCAGTATATTCTGCATTAGGAATACAGAAACTACCAGTTCACCATGTTGATTTAAAGGCTATTATCAACTTCTGTTAAGGTCCAGAAAAAAATAGTTCTCTGTAGTACTTCAGGTTTTGGTTCTGAAGTGCTGACATTTTATTTCTATGGCTCAGCAGACTCCATGATACGAGACAGATCATGGTAGAGAAAGACATTGTGTAGGACTCTGGGAAGACCCAACAGGATGGCCCAACAGGAGCAGAAACTCCTATGATTTGGAAGAAAGTCGATGTCATGTCACATGTAGCAGAAAAACTATAGTCCATTCAAAAAATAGGTCTTGGGATAATACTAGATCTTTTAGAAACTGCACATATGCCCTCGGGAATTAAGTAACTGTATGGTCAGAATTACTCATCATAAATTGGATACTTTCAGATCCACCAAATCATAACATTGGGGCGTTCTAGCAGCAATCATTAATCAAGCAGATGTGGTACATGCAAAATCAGGCTCAAGCTGGTCCAGGAGACACAAATAAGGTAATGAACAGCTGTCAGAACCCATGTTTCTCTGGTGCCTTTGTCTCAGCTCACACTCTTGTCACATGGGCATTTTCTATAACTAACTGATGGGAGAGGAAATACACAAGCTTGATTCACAGATGGGTCAGTTTACTAAGTGAATGCAAACAAAAAATAAAGTATTACTGCACCATGTCACCTCTCAGGGGAAGCCCTGAAAAACCGTCATGGGGAAAGCCTCCCATTTGGCAGAGCTTCAGACACTACAAGGGGTGATGCGCTTGGAATGCAGAGACAGTAGACAAAAGGGAGCGTATGTATCGATTCTCAAGAAGGCAGAAATAGCTTAACTGATTGGTCAATGGCTTGGAAAGAACTAGATCAAAGGACGGGGAACAAGGAGACCTGGGGATGTGTCAGGCAAATGAATCTTTGAGAGTAAGCACAAAATATGAGGATCTTCGTATGACACATTAATGCTGAGCAGAGTGTGTCCACCTCAGAAGAGGCATTAAACACTTCACAAACAAGATGACTCAGTGAGTAGATATCTTCTAACCTTTGAGCTTGACCACTACGGTGCTTGCATGATGAACTCATAAAAAGAGCGGCCATAGTGGCAGAGATAGACTTTTTGTGAGTCAGACAGCAGGACCTCCCTCACTGATACTAACCAGTCTAATTCCTGCCCTTTGCAATATTCCACTTACTAGCAAAAGAGAACAAAACTGAAATCTCAGAAGAGTACCACCCCTCATGAAAACAAAGCAGCCGCTTGAAGCAAGTAAAACTTCTTCTTCACACTGTCCCCCAGTAGTGGCAGCTCTTCATCACTCACCAAAATCAACACATATTCCGCGTTTGCCTTTTGGATCCACATGATCTCAGCTAGCACCACTATCCAAGGGCTGATAGAGTGTCTGATCTACCAACACATCTCAGACAAACACATTTTACCTAAGAAGGTGTAACAGCAAACACTATGGTTATAAGTTTCACCCAAAATATGACCAGGGGTGCCTGGGTGGCTCAGTCGGTTGAGCATCCGACTTCAGCTCAGGTCATGATCTTACGTTTAGTGAGTTCAAGCCCCACATCAGGCTCTGTGCTGACAGCTCAGAGCCTGCAGCCTGATTCAGATTCTGCCTCCCTCTCTCTCTGCCCCTTCCCCACTCACACTCTGTCTCTGTCTCTCTCAATAATGGATAAACATTTAAAAAAAATTTTTTTTAAATATGACCAAACCCTGAAGAAGCTGTGCTTAAAAGGCATAAACTTAATATAGGTATCACTTGATGAGAAGTACAAGGAATGGATAGTAAAGAATGCTGTGGTCCCCCACGCAGATGTCTTCTATTATGCAGTATACATGTGCACATTGGCTTATAACAACTCATGGCTGCTCCCATCTCCAGAGAATTGCCTTTGTCCCAACAGGAGTGTCCAAACATTAGTGGGACTAATGATGTATATAGGACACCCTAAATTGCACCAACAGCACAAACATTTGGCAGACATACACGATTCCTCGAGATATTTGCAAAGTTATGTGTTAAGATGATTACTGGCAAAGATTAATCCATCAGACTTATAAGTATATATCACCAAGTGCTCACTTTCGCTTCAGGGAAATGACATATCTCAGAGAATGTATCCATTTTCCCTGTTTTATAATTGCTGGCACACACCTAAGTGGCTATACATCTTCCATTTGTCCTTTAATGGATGGCAACATTTTGATCTTCTTTTGTTTGTTGAGTGATACCTTTTTTGCCACCTATGACTGCATTTCCAGATAATAACAACTTATTAAAAAAAGTGAAGAAAAGAAACAAAAACAAAAGCAAGTATCAACAGAGTAAAAACTACATTATCAAGGGGAAAACATGCTTCTGAGAGTTGTAGTATACCATCTCAAGAGGGCTCATCAAAGCACAAGAGCTGGGTAGAGTGTTGAATGCCAACCATTAAGAGCTTGTATGTCAAGCAGAATCTTCCAGTGGAAGACTTTGAGGTGACAGAATATTTTGATTAAGGATGACTGGCAGGGGCGCCTGGGTGGCTCAGTCGGTTAAGCACCCTACTTCGGCTCAGCTCATGATCTTGCAGTTTGTGAGTTCAAGCCCCGCAGTGGGCTCTGTGCTGACAGCTCAGAGCCTGGAGTCTGCTTTGGATTCTGTGTTTCCCTCTCTCTCTCTGCTCCTCCCTCCGCTTGCACTCTTTCTCTCTCTCTCTTTCTCAAAAATAAAGATGACTGGAAGACATGAAAAAAAATCAATAATACTTATAAAAGATGGTTAGTTTCAGTAGCACACACATTAAGGAGCTAGTAAGGGAGAAGCTCATACAGTAAGAGAAATAAGGAATTTAATAAAATTAACACACCTTACTTCCTTCTTAGGAAAGTTCTTCTAGAACTCTAGAGTTCTTCTAGAAGAAGGTTAGGAAACTGTAGTGTTCTTCCTGAATTATTATTGCAGCAGTCTATAAATATTCTATTGGTCTAAATTGGGCACGTTCTAATGTCCATCTGTTCCCCGGATAAATGATGGAGTCCCCAGTTAATACTAATTCCAAAATCACTACACAGGAAAATGGTCTGAATGATTGCAGACAGAATGGAGTCAGCACCTATGGCTTTTGTTTACCTGGAGAAGGCTGGTGACAGGCACAAAGAAAAAAAAAGGAAAAAGGAAAATATAAATAAACTTTATCTGCAGTCAAGGGGAACAATTAGAGTAGACCTAGTGAGAAACTGCACTAAACACGCTTCTTCCTGCAGGCGCCTGAGCCCCAGAAGAATTCTCTTGTCTCTCTCTTTCTCCCACCTCCCTCTTCTTTTTCTCCTAGACACATACACACGTGCACACACAATTTTATAATCTGATGTTTTTCATTCAAAAGACATGCATCGATGTCTAAGTAGAATTACTTAATGCTTTACTCTGGCTTTGAGTTGCACCTATGAATCCATCCTATGCTAATCAACCTAATCCATGGTAATGACCCCAAGTTTCTAACAGCTAGACTCCCTATGCTAAATCTTCTGCATTGTTTTTTATAACCTAAGACCCATATTGGTTGTTTGGCAAAATAAGGTAGCCCTTGTAGGGGAAGGGGAAACAGTTCTAAGGAATTTTGTAATGCAGTCAGATTGCTGTGTCGTTTTGGTGAGAAAAGTGGCAAACCAGAGAGTGAAGACTTTAGAGAAACTTGGTAGTGTAGGACTTAGCTAATTTTGGAAGACTGGTATGACGTATGGAGAGGCTGACATTTGATAAACACATTCCATGCTCCGTGCCAGTCACTTTACATTACGTAGGTTTTAGTTTTTATATTGTCTAGAAGAGATTACAGCTCAGAGAGGCTAAGTAACTTGTCCCAAACTCGTGGCTAGTACATGGGACATCCCTGGTTCAGTTCCAGAACTGTCCTTCTACACTATCATGCTGCATAAGGAGAAGTCCCTCCCCAGGGAGGGAATGCCATGTATCACACACCCATGGTTCCACCAGATAATTAAGACAAGACAAAAAAGTGCAAATGGACCTATTCCCTATCATCTTCTGTCACAGTGAGCTGGGTTGTGGGCCCGGAGGGAAAGTCTAGAGGATGGGACAAGCTAGCTCTGTGCTATAGCTGCCAAAGGAAAGACCCCTGTGAAGAAAAGACTATTAACAATCTCAGCTCCATTAAATTTAAAGCAGCTGCTAACAGTAGGGGCCTTTACATTGTCAATTATATGAATTTTCCTATTACTATGTCATAGCAAAGAGCAATTATAGTACATTCATCAAACACTGCTTCCGCTTCTCTGGTTCTGTCCATTAATGCCACAGTGGCAGGCCTTAGAAATCCTTGAAGACATATCTAACATGCAGACTTTAATTGTTTCAAGGATTTGTGGTCAGAAACAACACTAGGTGAGTAGTAGGGGGTCAATTACACAATTAGATAGTGATAGGCAGAGACCAGCTGAACTCACACAACGCACAAAGTATTTATATATCAGTTCACTTTGCAAAGTGCTTTGACACCTACCATTGCACCTCGAGTTTGCTTCTATCCCATTAGCCGGTCTGAGAACTATTTAAGTACCCTGCTTCTTGCACAGTTGAGGAAATGGGGACCAGAGAGTCTCTGCTGAATCAGAGCCTGAGGATGCCTGTGCACTTCTGTCCCTACTGAAGAAGCAGAGGAAGAACAAATGACCAGTCTTATCTCATCATGCCCCATAATGAAAACAAAGGAATATAATGAGGAAAATGGTCCTACAAAAAGACAGGAAAGAAGTAAGAGGAGAGCGTGGAAAGGAGACAGAAAAAGTAGTAAGCATCAATCTAAGGATGGCTCCAGATTGAGTTACCTTTACTTATTTTTTAATTTTAGAGAGAGAGCATGCACGAGCAGGGGAGAAGGGCAGAGGGAGAGAGAATCTTACACAGGTTCCATGCCCAGTGCAGAGCCCAATGCGGGGCTCAATCCCACAAATTAATGCAGGGCTCGATTCCATGATCCCTGGAATCATGACCTAAGCTGAAATCATGAGTCAGACACTTAACCGACTGACCACCCAGGTGTTCCCAACTGAGTTACCTTTTTTTTTTTAATGTTTATTTATCTTTGAGAGCTATATATAGAGAGAGACAGAGTATGAATGGGGGAGGGATAGACAGAGAGGGAGACACAGAACTTGAAGCAGGCTCCAGGCTCCAAGCTGTCAGTACAGGGTCCGATGTGGGGCTCAAACTCATGAACCATGAGATCAACCGACTGAGCTACCCAGGCACCCCAAGTTACCTTCATATCATTCCCCTTCAAGGTGTGGTATGTGCTGTTACAACCCCACAAAGACAGAAAGACAAGCTTCCAGAAAATGAGGGAGGTGAGGAGGAGGAAAAGATAATTAGTTCTTTGTAGTAAGAACTGATTTCAGAGAAAGCCTACCTACTCTCAAAAGGCAGGTTTCCCATGGTCTCAACAGCATCAGTTTTTGTTTGTTTGCTTGTTTTTACATAAATGTGATGTGTAACACTGTGTGAGTTTAAGGTGTACAGTGTGTAACTTTGATACATTTATATACATTTATATACTGGCATGGTTGCCAATGCAGTGATACTTATCGCATTACATAATTATAGCACAGTAATTGTCTGTATCATTATAATGCACATTAGATCTTTAGGGCTTATATGCTATTCATTACAAGTTGTACCCTTAAACACTACCACTTATAACCATCCCCGGATAACCACGTTTTACTCTTTGCTTTTGGTTTTGCTTTGTTTAATTTTAGAAAGAGAGAGAGAGAGAGAGAGAGAGAGAGAGAGTGAGGAACAGGCAGAGAGAGAGGAGACAGAGAATGTCCGTGTTGAGAGCACATGGGATCATGACCTAAGCTGAAATTAAGAGTTGGATGCTCAAGTGACTGAGCTACCCAGGTGCCCCATTTTATTCTGCTTTTTACAGGTTTAACTTTTTTTAGATTCTACACATAGGTGATATCATAAGGTACTTGTCTTTCTCTGTCTGACTTGTCTTGCTTAGCATAATGGGCTCAGTAGTTTAGAAATCACCAGAGAAATGACCTCTGCACAAGATGGTTCCTTTCAGTTCTGTGCAACGAAGTGCTCATGAAGCACTTAAGTTCCAAATTCCTTTCTATGCACTTGGTAGACATTGAAATAAACAAGAAATGTTTCCTGTCCTTGGGAAATATGCCATTCCTGGAAGTAACCAAAACCTTGGCAAATGATTCAGTATGGCATTTTAAATGCCAGAGGTGAGCTCAGGTTGCCATGGGAGCACAAAGGAGGAAGACTATCTCGATTAGCTGGGAGGAATTCTCCCAGAGCTGTCTCACATGATAGGTAAGAGCCGATAGGCTCTTTAAAAAAAGAAAAAATAGGAAGGGCTTGCCAAAGAAGGAATAGTGTGAGATACAGATTCTGCTCTATCACTTGGCCAAGCATATTATGAAAGCAAACAGATATAAGCCAGTTTCGGTGAATGGATGCTTCTCATCAGGCCACACATAACTCAAAGAAACAGGATGCTTTGGCATGGTGGTCAGAGCACCCAGGATAGAGGAGGGTGCCACACCGAACATTCCTCAGGCCCTGTGTCCTTTCTCTGGCTCCTCATATTCTCCCCATTTTCTCTTCTCTCTGCAGCTGCCTCAGTTTCCCCACTGTTACCTCAGCTTTCTGGAGACACACTGACCCCCTAACTCCTTGAAACAACTTGTGAAGAAATCTCTTAAAAATTCTCTTAATTCAAATGGGATAACCATTTCCAAGGAATTAATGATAAAAACAAACCCTAAACTTTAAAAACAATGACAGAATTTAGGATTATAAAACCAATTTACCAGGCTATCTATTACTGCATCACAAACTACCCCAAAACTTACATTACCTCAAATGAATTAAAATAACCACTCCATCCACTTACAATTTTATGAGTCAGTAATTCAGAATGAGTTTGGCTGGGTGACTGGTCTCTGATCCACATGATAATAGCTGCTGGCTGGGACTGAAGAGCCCACTTTCAAGATGGCCTCTTTACTGTATATGGGAAACTCCAGGATTCCTTGACATTCCCTCCATCTCTCCCTCTCCCTCCCTCCCTCATTCTCTCTCCATGATGTCGTATTCTCTGGGACTCATTCATGTGGCCTTGGATTCTTTCAAAGTGATTGTTTCAGGGTAGTCTCCCTGCCTGGCAGCTGGCTTCCAAGAGAGCAACAACTTAGAAGATGCCAGTCCTCCTTCAAACAGCTGACACTTGAATGATATCATTTTGCCATTTGCTATTGGTCAAAGCAGTCGCAAACCATCCCATATTCAATAAATCTCTACTCTCAATGGAGGCAGTATCAAAGAATTTATGTCCATCCTTAATCTGCCACAGTAGCTCAATAGAAATTTGGCCAAAATTTAGCTTCATTAAACTGTGAAGCATTTGGAGCAGCCACCCCCTGGATTCTTATTTCTCATCATGATGAAGAAAACAGAAAATAAAGCTTACATCCTAAATTCCTCCTCTAAGTAGATGCCATGCTTGCAACACTCTTAGTGTGGGCCCTGCAGAAAAAACAAGAAGATGGGCTGTCAATTGCAAAAGAATTTACCCACAGTATCTATACCTGTTTGTCCCATTTGGACCTCCTGCGGCAGATGGAATATCGAGAGTAGACCACTGTGAGAGCCACACAATTTCCCCACCCCCCCCCACATGTCTATAAATAATTGCTAGAACTTTGCCATGGTGCTAACCTTCTCAGTGAGCCAGAATATGTAATATCACATTGAAATTCTACTCTCTGGCACGTTAAGAGTTACTAGAAAAAAATCCAAGAACTAATTTTCAGTATGTCTTTATAAGGAATTCACCATTAGAACCATTCTGAACATTGTGTATAACGTGATTAGATAGAAACGGTATTTAAGCCTTAAAAAAAATGCTTAAGTATGTTGCCATCATAAGTAATTGATAGAGGTGAGACTAGAGCCCCGGCCATCTTACCGACCATCTGACTCCAAAGCCCATCTTCCTACTACCTGTACTTAGTGTCCTAATGCAATTTAAAAAAAGAAAAAGAAAATAAAAAAAGCTCAATAGGAGGACAGAGATGGCAAATGCCATTCTTGCTTAGAAAGGATAGAAGTTGTCTCCAAATCTTTTTAGTTCCCAAAAGTCGCCATGACAGGTGAGTAGACATGGTGCTTCTTGGGAGCTGCTAATGAATACAGGCCCAGGAGGTGACAGGGAGGATTAAAGAGGAAGCAAGCTATGATATCAATGGTTGTCTCCTGTGTCTGGCTACAGCTCAGGGGCGTTTAGGAAGGCACTAGGCAAATTTTCAGAGTAGGAAGCTTGTCTTCTAGAATTCAAGCTTTCTTTGCCTTTACTCACTCTGGAGCACTGGAGCTTATCTGCTCCCTCACTCCAGCCACTGTTCCCACAGCTTCTTGAAGGTCTAACTGCCCAGCAACCTTCTGCTCCTCCCTCTTCCACCAAGAGGGCACTGTCACTTCCCCGCCTCAGTACAAAGTAGTCCTAGGAATGACTCCAATATCTGCCATTTGCACTCAGGTTTAGGGTTTACCAGTGTGGCTTCCTCTTCAGGAAGTACTTGCATTTCCACACTTCTCTCTTCACTGGCACCCTCTAAACCAAGTCAATGTAGGCAGCAGCCATTTGGCCATAAATCAATCCCAAAAGATGCTTTATTTAATCAAAACAGATTTTAATCTGAAGATCTAAAGAGAGGAGAAAAAGAGATTCAATAAATAATTCATTATTATTACTTAGTAAACAATTTCTGAGACTAAGTAAAATTTTACAATGTCCTTACGAGGCAATGGCAGTTAATTGTGAGAATTCTTCCACACACTATGAATCACTTTCCTACACAGGGATGATATTTTTAAAAATTCAATAATGTTTTATGCTATTCAATTTATAAAAGTTGTATCAAAGGTGAAACAGAATGATGATAGGACTAGGACCAAGTCATCAGATCCAAATTCTATGATCTTTCAATTATTTTCCTTGCAAATTTCCCTACTGTTTTAGCTCTGGGTTGTCTCTATGGTAACAAGAGGAACTTTTTCCAATTCTCTCTATACTGAGAACGTTCACATATAAGCTTTCATATGCTTAAAGGTAACGGTGATCCGTTAAAGGAGTCTACATTGTTTCAACCAGTTAAATTGCAATAAAGAGAACCCCCAAATTTTAGAGAGTATAACCCAATGAAAATTTATTTTCCATACACCTCCAAGTCCCAAGTGGGTCAACAGACAAAACTCTTTCTCATAATCCTTTGGAGATATGGGCTGAGAGAGCACCACCTTGCACGTATGGTCAAGCAGGCTCTAAGCCAATCGGAAGATGCTGACTTGCACAATGGCTCTTAAAAGCTCCCACCTGGAGGGGACAGAGGTTTCCTCTACTCACACTGTATTGGCCAAAGCAAGCTGTGTATATTCTGCCTAAGTTCACAGGGGATGGGGAACTACCAGCTTACCACATGTGTGGAAGGAGAAGACATTTGCAAACAATCAAAATTACTACCACACACTCAAAAAAGAAATGAACATGACTGAAGGTTATCCTAACCACTAGATAATTTAATAACTCACTTATAATCCATTTAAAACTCATTTGTAGTCTATGGGTAGACACCAACAAGAATAAGAGAAAGCCTAGGAGTGAGCATGGTTCATGAAATCAGGAATAAAAAACACTTTTCAAATAATCCCCCCAAATTAGTCACAAGGATAAGATGATTCAACACACATAAGTATTCCGTATATCACAGATTCCTGGTTCCTAGATTTAAAAAGTACCATAATGAAAAACAACAATCAAGAATATCCAAAGCTTCTAGAATATCTCAAAACAAAAGTTATTATAACTAATCAATTGTATGAGGGAGGTAGATGGAGAAAATTATGATGAAAATTTGGTTGCAACGTTATTATATGGCAGCTTATTTATCCTAGGAAATTGAAACTTACATTATTTGACTTTCTATAATTTATATGGAAATTTCTCACATATCATTGCCTCAAATCCACATAGCAATCCAGCAAAGCAGTTCATCCTTATCTCCATTTCAGAGCGGAAGAGACTGAGGTTCTGTAAGTATATGGTTTGCCCAAGTTCCCTCATATAAAAAGAGTGACAGAGCCCATTTTGAGCCCATTTTGAGCCTGTCCCATTAACCCAAGAAAGGATTGAAATGTGGCAATAATATCATAGGTTTTAATTCTTTTTTTTTTTTAAGTTTATTTATTTATTTTGAGAGAAACAGAGAGAGTGTGAGCAGGGGAAGGGCAGAGAGAGACAGGGAGAGGGAGAATCCCAGGCAGGCTCTGTGCTGTCAGCACAGAGCCCGACATGAGGCTTGAACTCATAAAACTGTGAGATCATGACCTGAGCCAAAATCAAGAGTCAGATGTTCAACTGACTGAGCCTCCAAGGCAACCCCACAGATATTAAATTCTTAAAGCTCGAATTATTTAGTCTTCCATTTCTTAAGCTGTGTCTCATATAAGAGCAGGTGTTCTTGGAAATAAAGAGAAAATGGAAAGAGGTTTGGGACCCTCTGAGTTAAGCAAAAGAAAACATAATTTCTTACAAGACTTTGCAGAATCCTTAATGTGGTATTAAGTATTGTTGGTTTCAATGAGTGAAAGTGTGGTTGACAGAATAACAATCCCCCAAGATGCCCATATTTTAATCCCAAACATGTGAATATGTTACATGGCAACAGGGACTTTGCAGATGTGATTAAGGGTCCTGAGATGGGGGACTGTCCTGGATTATCCTAATGGGCCTGGCTGTAATCACAAGGGTCCTTACAAAAAAGAGACAGGAATGTAAGGGTCAGAAGAGATGTGATGATATGATGATAGACATAGAGGGCAGAGATAAGATGGCCCAAGACACAATCCAAGGGATGTGTTTAAAAGCTGAAAAAGACAAGGGTATGAATCCTGCTCTAGAGCCTCTAGGTGGAAACACAACTTGCCAACACCTTGATTTTAGCCCAGTTATACCCATCTTGAACTTCTGACCCCCAGAACTGTAAGAAAATAAATCTTTGTTGTTTGAAGCCATTAAATTTGTGACAATTTTTTTATAGTACCATAGGAAACAAACACAGGAGGATATAATAAGACTTTGCTTTTAAACTTATTTGTAATTGAACCTTTTATCCCCTATAATGCCTACCTCAAGAAATACAGTTTGGAGAACAATAGTATAATCCAATCCCCTATGATTATCCTGAGGTATGGGTTACTGATGTTGAGAATAACATGCTTGATCAGGGTCAAAAAATAATAGTAAATAGAAGAGAGCAGTATTTGACATTTAAAGCTTAGTGAGAATAACTCACTCAATCACCCCTTGATATTAGTTGCAAAGGTTTTGTCTCCTAAACATTACATGCACCTGGCTCTCTTGGTTACCTGGAGAGAAAAGGCAGACGTTCTTTCCCTGTCTCCTCTCTCTTCAACACAGACACTTTTCTTATATGCTGCAGGCAAAAATAATTTGAAGCAGGTGACAGCAGAGCTCTTCTTTTTAATGCCCTTTGCCTCAGGCACAAGACTGGATCTTTCCAGACACTAGAAATGTTATGAGCGGACATTCACCCATTCTCCCCCTGGCAAAGCCAAAACATACTTTTCAATTGGATCTCAGAAATGCTGATGAATATCAGAGGCCTGACAGGCTGCAGTTTTTACTTGTGTTTTACTTGGAGTGGCTTGCACAGGAGAGGAGAAAAGAGGGAGGGCAGGTCTCTCCAACCTGCAACCCTGCCTTGGCCTGCTAGAGATGAGAGGCGAGGGTGATGAAAATCCATCCTGCTAATGCAATAGGCTTAATGCTGGTTGGTTTGAAACCAGCAGAACCACAAAATTGCAAACCTTCTCAGAGTATAGCATTTCAGGATCATAAAGAAGTATAAATCATCACTAAAATAGTAGAAAACTGGGCCCCCAGCCTTCAAAGGTTTCTACAAATCATTTTTACCTCTTACCCAAGAGAAACACTCATGATGCATTAGATTTGGAGAAAGGAGGAAAAATTCCTGGAGAGCACAACTGTGGTTATGTCACTATCACTGAAGGGGCCAGCATGATTGAACTGTTTTGCC
This sequence comes from Panthera onca, assembly GCF_046562875.1. Classification (NCBI taxonomy): domain Eukaryota; kingdom Metazoa; phylum Chordata; class Mammalia; order Carnivora; family Felidae; genus Panthera; species Panthera onca. Next base: position 23,081,826 of record NC_138351.1, read on the forward strand.
AGGACAGTAGCTTAAATCCCCCAAAGGCAATTGCAATACTCCAGTAAGTAGAAAATGAAGGTCTGCTCAATAATCTAGAATGATTGTTAATGTGAGTTCCAAAGACATTAAATATGCTTTATTCCAACATGTTAGAGGGCCATTGTTTATTTCATTTTCACAGCCTGCCCTCCTTCAATCTCATCAACATTTGTTCATTGGGATTGTGGCCAATATGCTATGGGCTGGAACACAAGCCACAATGAAACAAGCAAGCTGCTGGCGGACTGTTAGATTTTTCTTGATCTAGTTGGAGGGCCCAAGTGATGTACAGATGTCTTCCAAATGAGCTCTACTTCTTTATACAGAAGGCAGGCTGTGGCCATAGGCTATTATTTGATATTTTCAGCTGTCAAGTCACTTTTGATGGCTGAAAATGTTTACCTTGCTACCAGGAAGATGATGGGCTGGTACTTAAGAAATACCCAGTAGAAACACTACTCATCACCATCCTTTATGCAGTGACTCGTTCAGCAAATACCTGATAGTCTTCCATAAGCAACGATACAGAACTGACTAATTCCTTATCCTTGAGGAGCTGACAGTGTTTTGCAGGGTAAATATGCATGTAAATATGTGGAATACAGATTAGGTCACAAAGAGCAGAGACACCCATTCTGTCTATGTGTCAGCAGAGGTGTCACATTTGCAAGAGGCACTTGAACTCAGTCTTGAGAAAATAAGTCAGATTTCAAAAGTCGTGGCTTTTCAGAGCTTGCAGAGGCATGGAGTGCAACAACCCTCCGGGAAGTGCAAGTGGTTCGGAATGGCTAAATTGCGGGGTGAGGTGCGCAGTCATCAGAAGGAAAGTTGAAGAGACAGGAAGAAGCCATATTAGGGAGGGCCTTGGATGACAAGAAGGACCTTCAGCTTGATGCCACATCAAAGAGGATTAACAAGTTTACTCAACACCACTTGGGATAACAGCCTGTGCTGAAATTGAAATAACCTGTGTTCTCTTTGTTTATCCAGCTTCTTCACTTCTCCTATCAATCAGGTCCAGGTATTTCAAACAAAAGGAGTTATTTTTCAAACAAAGAGAATTTAGTACAGGGCATTGTTTACATAGTGACGGGAAAGTTAAAAAGCCAAATCTGGGGCAGTGAGGCAACCTAGAAATTAGCAACAGCAGCAGATTACTATGCGATGTTACAGGAACCCGAAAGCCAACGATGTCTGGCTGGAACTGGGACCACTAGTAGCGTAGTAGCAGCTTCCCCTCGTAGGTCTACAAGATAGAGGGGCGCCTGGGTGGCTCAGTCGGTTGAGCGACCGACTTCGGCTCAGGTCATGATCTCGCGGTTTGTGAGTGCGAGCCCCGCGTCGGACTCTGTGCTGCCAGCTCAGGGCCTGGAGCCTGCTTCAGGTTGTGTCTCCCTCTCTCTCTGCCCATCCCCCACTCATGCTCTGTCTCTCTCTGTTTCATAAATAAATAAACATTAAAAAAAATTAAAAAGATAGAGTGATGGACTCCCCGGCAGGACCAGGAACCAGAGAGAAGATGCACCTGCTTCAAGATGCCACTAGATAGAGGGAAGAAAGAAGAAATATTCTGGCTTCTTCCTTTTCCTCTGGTTTTCCCCTGAGACTGTCACTTGGGCAACCATACCTAGAAGATGGTACACAAGGAAATATGGGAAATGTCTTTACTGTGCACAGAGCAGTGCAGGGAAAGTAAGGTAGATGAATATCTGTGACCTACACAGTCCACCCCTATTTTGCTTCTTAGCATTCACTGCACCTCTCTGCCCATATTTAGCTCTCACATCATAACAGTTTCCCTCTCCTGTTTCACAGAATATTATCCACAGAATCCACAGAATAACTGTCCAGCAAAAAATAAACATGTTCTCACCCACTTCCCAAAAGAGGAGATGTAAAGGCCCATCAATCACCATGTCCATATAGAAGTAAAGTATCCTCCCCTTCATGCCATCACTAGCCCAGTGACCTATGAACTAATTTTCTAAAAGTAATTCCTACTGACATCTTTTAAACAAAGCAGTAGAGAAAATGAAACAAAAGAAACCACAGGATAATGTATACATAGTGAATATGCGTAGCATATAACTGATCACGAGGCCACGGTTGATATTTTTACGGCAGCTTTACTGAGGCATAATTGATATACAATAAGGTGCATATATTTATTTAAAGTATGCAATTCGATATATTTTGACATATGAATATACCAATGGAATCATCACCGCCAAAAGTTTCCTCACGTCCCTTTGAAATTCCTCTCTTCTGTTTCTCCCTATTCCCCACCCCCACCCCCCAGTCCCAAGTAACCACTGATCTTTCTGTCACAATGAATTTTATATAAATGTTAGGACTCATGAGTATTTTGTATGGATTCCTTCACCTAGCAAAGTTATTTTGATACTCATCCATGCTGTTGTGTGCAGCAATATCTTTTATTGTTGAGTAGTAATATATTTTATATGCATATATACCTATACACATATAGATAGATAAAAACATATTATCTATTCGTCTGTTGATGGACATTTGCATTATGTGCTGTTTGGAGCTATCACAAATAAAAGTTGCCATGAAAATTCATATTCATGTCCTCATATGGGCATATATTTCCTTTTATCTTGAGTAAATATCGAGGAGTGGAATGGCTGGATCGTGTATCAGCAATAAACTGTTTAAGAAAACTGCCAAAGTCTTTTCCAAAGTTGTTCTATCATTCCTCGTTGATATTCTTCAAACACAGTGTTACCTTAGCCCTAAGTCATCACTTTGGTGAGGATTCTTTAACTGGTGGGGTGTTGCAAACATTCCTGAAATGTCTGCATATACAGCTTTCTGCTATTCTTGGGTTACTACTGTTTTCCGTTGACATTTATTATTAGACATGAAATTACTAAGAGACACTTTAGTGAATCCACTAATGTGCAGGATCTAAGAACTAGGTTCTGAGTTTCTACCTATCCCCACTGTGTAGAAGCAACCCTAATTACCCTTGGCAATCAGAATTAATCACCCAGCCAGAACCAATCACCTTCCTCTGACTACTGGCTCAATGGCATGAGGATGCAAAAAGAGCTCCAATCCAATGGAACAGGGGTTGTGTTCCCTGGTGGAAATAATACTCCTTTGGAATAATACTCCTTGGAAATTCCAGCCGTGAGAGAAAAAGTGTCATGTGCTGGTCATTGGTTCAAAGTAAATGCTGTATCCTGTAGGAGAACAACTTAAACTCACAGAATGCTGTCTCCTAGCTAGTGCCGATGCTGAATCTTCAGTTAATGTCCACCATTTTATCAGACTATCTGCTTCTCTTTTCTTTTTAAGTTTATTTATTTATCTTGAGAGAGAGAAAGAGAGGGCCTGAGCGAGGGAGGGACATAGAGAGAGACAGAGAGGGAGAGAGAGAGAGAGAGAGAGAATCCCAAGCAGGCCCCACTCTGTCAGTGCAGAGCCAGACACAGGGCTTGAACTCATGAACTATGAGATCATGACCTGAGCCGAGTTCAAGAGTCAGAGGCTTAAACTACTGAGTGAGCCACCCAGATACCCCAGGCTATCTGTTTCTGAAAGCAAAGATATAAAAAGAAAACTAATTAATTTTTTGGGCACTTCTTTTGATGTAAAATAATTTCTTCAGTCAAAAGCAATGTTGTATGGGATACTATCATGATAAGTAAAGTACTAAGTCCATGATCGTAGTGCATATAAAATACTTAAACATGTAAAACAACCATGAGCCAATTGAGCTGTATCCTAGAAGGTGCAGATTGCTGCCCCTAACCTATGATGGAAAAGCAATGAAATATAATCAAACTGTTACCAGATCGATAGCTTGACCCCTGGTAGTGTAATAGTATCAAGTGAGGGGCTCAGGATTGGCCTTTGCTGTTGATACGTTAGGTACTTAGGAACTAGGCAGCCATATCAACTTTAATGAGGGGAAGCTCATGTTTTTGGATCCATGCAAAGCTTCCTTTCCCACCACTAGAGGCCAGTTTGTAAAGCAAGCATCCGAGCAGTTCAGAGAAGAGACTGACATCAACAGAAAACATCAACTTATCCACTTGGAATATTACAAGATACCTCTCCATGGATATCCTTTGAGGAGTGCTCACAGGAACATAAATATGCACATATTATTACAGGGAGTCTTTCTATATATCTTCTAAACCTCATTGTTGATCATCATATAATCGTGTTTGTTCTGAGTTCCTGAACAACATAGCCAAAGCGTTAGCCATTGCTAAAAAGATAACGTAGATCCATACCTCAGGACATATCTACTTACAAGTAAAACAGATAACCGGATGTATTATCTGAAGTTCATCCCACTTATGTGATTTTCTTTGACGACTCTTTTTAAGGGCTACCTCAGTGGTTCTAGAATGCAGCAACAATGATTTTTGTCTGGTTACAGCATATTTTACAGACTCACCTATAAGCCAGCTTTGAATTTTTTTGTCTTCTGTCAACTGGTAATAGATCTGGAAGCAATAAGATATGCTTCTGGTGAGTCTTAAGGAAAATATGCATCTCTTTTCAAGACAACTTTTTCAGGTGAAAAAATTATAAGCTCTTTTAGTCCAGGAAGACTACCTTCATTAGACATAATTGTATCTGTTGGTAATGAAACTTTGCAGACATGTTTGTTCATGGTTCTCAAATTCAACTGCATCTGCTCAAATATCCCCCCTACACTCTCAGAGATCTATCATTTAGAATTCATGCCTTAATGATAACATAATAAATTGGCGGGTCTGTGTTTTCAACTTGCATGGTAACTCTGCAAATTGTACATAGTTCTGATCTGTAACCTTGATATAAATAAACTTCTGATATAAATAAACTCTAAGAATGCTATAGCAGCTCTCTGATTCTCTGGCTGTGTCCCTTCAGCTAAGAGTTTAAAGCTCAAAGCTTATCATTTTCTTTTTGTAAGCAGTCCAGCACAGTCAAAAACAGCCATCTCATTTTTGTAGTTAGATACAAGAGCTACTTGTTTTCCCTAAGCCTAGCTTTCAACTGGCACATCACTGCAAACAAACCAGGTTATAATTTAAGTAATTGCAATGCCACTTGATGAGATAGATTAATTATAGTATCTCATTTTCCACCTGAAAGTTTTGCACTGTGTTCAAGCTAAAAGAAGCAAGCAATCTAAGCTCAGAATTTGTTCTTGAGAATTTGTTTCCTGGGACTAATCCTGATATTAAAAAATTGTATCAGCCAAAGTCTAACCAGGAAAATATAAATAAAGTAAAGTATTTCCAATAAAATAAATTTAATATAGGAAAATGGTTGAATATGTGTTGACAGAGTTTAGAAATTAGTAGGAGATCATGAAGCAACCCACAGATTAGAACAGCAGGAAAGACCTCTATACACAGGAATAGAGAAAGCAAGAGTGATTTTTCTGAAAAAGTTCTGCTGCAAACTAGAGGGGGTACAATTCAAAGTGGGTTGTTTGTTTTTGAGAGAAAGAGAGAGAGAGCAAGCAGGGGAGGGGCAGCAGGAGAGGGAGAGAGAGAAAATCCCAACCAGGCACCATGTCCAGCATGGAATCTGACATGGGGCTCCATCTCCCAACCATGAGATCATGACCTGAACCGAAATCAAGAGTTGGATGCTTAACCAACTGAGCCATCCAGATGGCCCTCAAAATTTTAAATAATAGGGACATCTCCATTATAATGAAGGAGGACTAGGTAGATTCAAATGTATGTTTGATATTGAGAAGGTATTTTGTTGTGATTGAAAGTTAATAGAGATGATCCTTGATATGTAGGAATTCAACAGGGAATGGGAGAAGAGTGTATAAGCATGTACAAAAGCCCTGTGGCTGGAGGAATATGACATGTATATGAAACGGAGAGAAGGGCAATGTGCCTGGAGCCAACGAAAGAAGATGGAAATATGGTACACACTGACACTAGAGAATGCAAAATACTACAGGGCATGTGAAACAGCGTATTTTTTTTAATCCATAGAGCAGTGAGTAGGCCATCAAAGGCTTTGAACCTGGAAAGTAACAGATTCAGATTTGCTATGAAAAGATGACTCTAGCTATGTCACAGAAAACACACTGGAGGGGAGGTAGTTACCATGGTATCTTAGACTACATTGAAGTTGATAGAGATGAGTAGTGTATATACTTGAGTGAGTTTTAGAAAAAATAAAAAAAAAAAAAAACAGGACTCAGTGCTCAATGGGACTGGTGGAGTAAATCAGAGGGATTTGTCAAAGATGATTCCTACCTCCTGGCTTCCATATGTGAGTAGAGATTAGATCATTTGCTGATAGCATTACTGATGGTATTTGCTTGAAAAAGACCAAGATAATTGTGAGTATATTCTTGGACATATTTGGTTTAGGTGATTTTGAGATACTTAAGAGAAAGGGCCAAATAGGCAGATGGATATTCAGGTGTGAAACAAAGGAACAGTCTGGGCTAGGAAAATGATATTTGGGATTCATCAACTTAAAGATGGTAATTGAAGGTATGAGCAAGAAATGGTACAGAGGGAAGAGGGCCAAGAATGCAACTGTAACTCCCTTAGCCAACAATTAGGTACAGAGGTTAAGCCTAAAACAGAAGTAGGAAAAGAATTAATAAATAAGTAGGAGAAATGCAAAGAAAGTGTTGTGCCACAGAGTTCAAGGAAAGAGTGTTTTGGGAAGGAGGATGTGTCCAAATCTGCTGAGCGGTAAGGAAGAAGCAAAGTGCAAGTGTCCATTCAATTTAGTGAAATGGACATTATTGATGACATAAATGAGAGCAATTTTGGTGGAGTCAGGAGATCAAATGCCAAATGGAGGTGAACTGAGAAGCAATTTGAAGAAAGTGGCTATAGAGGGGAAGAGAAGAGAACGCCATATTTGAAGAGAGGAGATTCTTTTTGTTATTCTTAAAAGAATCAGAGATAAGCATGTTTAAAAGTTGATGGAAAGTACCCAGTTCAGAGGGAAAGACTTAGTACATGAGGATGGGAAGTTCTGGAGCAAGCCCAAAGGGGTTAAAGTGTTAGGCAACAAGGACACCTCCTTTGTACTGAGAAGGAAGAAGGACAGGAAATGCAAACAGTTTGTCTGCGATTAGGAAGATGCTTTGTTGTTTCTGAGGAGATAACAAAATTGTCTTGTTAAAGGCTTTTAATTTCTTTGCGAAGTCAAGGTCCTCTTCCTGGAGAGGGGGAAGAACAGCTCAGAGGATGAGAAAAGGGTTGGAAAATGAAGGGAAGAAGAACGCAGAATGGCAGGACATTCCCATGTCAAGTTTTCAAAGACTGTAACAGTTTGCTTCTTACTTGGTATACCTTGATTTCCAATTAGGAAGTGTTTCCTTGAACTAATGTCAGGTTCCTTTGGAAAGAATATTTTGTGTCTCATTGAGGCTTGTCTCCTCTTATTCATTCTCTCTCCCTCCCTTCCTCCCTCCACCCCAGAAGCCCGCGCGCACGCGCGCGCGCACACACACGCGCACACACACACACACACACACACACACAGCATCATCACCCATCATACCATCATACCATTCAATCCTCTGAAAATTTAATGCTATGTGAATATTGCCCTTAAAAATCAATCAACTGCCACAACATTTAAAAAAATTTTTTAACGTTTAGTTATTTTTGAGAGAGAGAGAGAGACAGAGCATCGGTGGGGGAGGGGCAGAGAGAGAGAGGGACACACAGAATCTGAAGCAGGCTCCAGGCTCTGAGCTGTTAGCACAGAGCCCAGTGCGGGGCTTGAACCCATGGACTAGACCGTGAGATCATGACCTGAGCTGAAGTTGGACGCTCATCTGACTGTGCCACCCAGGCATCCCTCAACTGCCACAAATTTTACAGCTAAAATCATAGTGGAATTTAGTGCCCCACTAACAAGGAACCTAAAAAAAAAACAAAAAACAAAAAACAAAACAACAACAACAACAGAATATTGCCTGACATCTGACATTTGCTAGATCTGTACAAAGACCTCACTGGAGTGTTGTTGTCTCTGTTTATCACAACTGAGCTTGTAGCACAGGCACTGCCTTAACCCAAAGCCTGCATAGCCTTAACAAAACCCCTATTAAAACTCCAAAGGAAAAAAAGGCAGCCACAAATTCTTTTACTTTTCCATACATTTCATGGGAGTGTCCAAGAAACCTATATGAGAGCTGTTTAACTCCAGTGTGTTACAGAGCAATAGAGACTGTGTGAAAAAAAAATGCATGACAGGTAAAATAAAGTGCTTGAAAAACTAACGTCTCTATAAGTGAACCCCAGGTTCACACTGATTTGTAGCTTCCAATTAAGGAAGTTGCAGACTGAATCATACCAAGATTTTCCTTGTCTTTGGCACTAATATTTGCTCCAAAGAAGTGGCTTCCTTTCTAGAGAACATTACTGGCCACAGAATATTCACCATCACAGTAAAACATGAAGGTGATTTTGTTAGATTTCACTCTTATCATTCAACTGAAGAGAAATCTTCCAAATATAAAAGGAAGGAGAGTGTTCCCTCCTATTTCATCAACTGTTATAAAATTCATGAAGCCCTGTCTGGCTTGGGTCTTCTATCTACTGACAAATGTAATTAAAATTAGACTTGAGAAAAAATAGGAATGGAAATGTCCAAGTATAAGGATGTTGCCACTGAAAATTGGTTTCTAAAAACAGCATCGATTAGAAAGGAAGTACAGAGAAGTGAGAAATCTGCTGCCAATAGTGCATCTCCAATTATATAAAATATGGCAATCAAAGGCTCATGAGGTTAGGGAGACTGTTATTAAATAATGCAATTAAAAGCTAATAAATTTAGGCTTCTGCCTATACACAGAAAGGGCATTTGGTATATTAGCTTTCTATTGCTGCTGTTACCAGAGGCTTGTAAAACAACACAGTTTTATGATTCTACAGTTCTGTAGTTTAAAAGTCTGACATGGGTGTCACTGCGCTAAAATCATGGTGTCAGCAGTGCTGTGTTTCTGCTGGAGGCTCTGAGGGAACAATTTGTTTCCCTGCCTTTCACCTTCGAGAGGCAGCCCACACTCCTTGGCTTGTGGCCCCTCCATCCATCTTCAAAGCTAGCAGCCCAAAATCTGACTCTGGTTCCCTATCATGTCTCTTTTACCGACCTCACTCCTGCCACTTTTAAGGACCCTATGATTACAGCGGATCCACCTGTAGCATCCAGGGTTATTTCCCATCTCAAGGTTCTCAGATAATCACATATGCAATATCTCCTTTGTCACATACGATAACATATTTACAGGTTCTGAGGATTAGAATGCTGACATGTTGGAGGGGGGCATCATTCTGCCTTCCACACTTGGGAGAGAAGAAGGGCATGTGTATAAAAGACATATATTACTGCCAGGTCTCTGTTTTCTAAGCCTACCATGCTCAAGTAGGAGATAAAAGAAATGTTAACTATTTTTTTCCCCATAACTGTGCAGTACATCAGATAATCAGACCACTCATCTTCAGTGACAAGAATGCTAAGGACAGGATTCCTTTGGCAGAATGAAACTAACTCAGAAGATAGGGATTGATGATCGAAAAGCTACCGGGGATGCCCACAGGATGTCATACATCTCCTTTCCAGGAAATTACAGCAGTGGAGAGAGAAGACAGAGGCCATAAAATGGTCATAAAAATGTATTTTAATTAAATTATTCCACAATAAAACTAAAAGGAATCTAAAAACAACAGCTGATTATTATCCTCATCATGCTTCTCGAATGGCCTGTGCCAAGACATTATTTTGAGAGGACAGCTAAGATGGTTACAGACCATTCTACCCTGGCTCTCTCTCCCCTCTCCTTCTCCAAGTCTCTCTCTCTCTCTCTCTCTCTCTCCCTCTCAACCCTCTCGCTCTGCTAGCTTTCATTTCATCCTGCAAGAATTACGACCTGAGTGGAGATCAGGTGCACCTATTCATTACCTTTGAAAGCACAGGACATCAGTGGACTTCACATCGCTGTGTTTTTAAATTGGCATCAGGCAAACCATTGCTTTAGCTGCATTTATTTTACCTTCAAAAACAGTGTCAGATGCCAAGAGATACCACTGCCAGAAAGCTGGGTTTCCGAGAAACAATAACTTTCACATTTTTGTCATCATAATCTAGGGCCGAAGGAAATAACTTCCATAGTTTTGTCATCATAATCTAGATCTAAATTTGCTTTTTAAAAAATCTATAGAACTAAGCCATCCACATTTTTCAAATAAAAAAACTGGGCATGTGTTCTAACAAAGGATGTTTCATTATTTATAAATTTAAATGAAAAGTGTTACAAAGTCATAAAAAATAAATTGCACTTAGCTACATATTGAATAAATTTACTTAATTGTAAAAAAATGAAATTATAAGAAATCAAGGCTTCCCTGGGAAGCCCAGCATGCATGGTCACCATTATTTCTACCGGGCAGTTCAGAATGCTATTTGGTTGTAAAGCCCACAATTTATTTTGGGCAGCGTCTGCCACTGCTTCAAAAGCTTCAGCAAAAAAAAAAAAAAAAAAAAAGTCTTTTTATTCCATGTGAAATCATGTGAACTGAGTATTTGGCCTGCTTAATTATCCCAAGAGTCTGGTTCAGTAGTTCAGTGTCTGGCACACTAAATGCTCAATAAATGTAGATTGAATAAATGAACAAATGCACGAACAATTTAAGATTAGCCATACGGAAAGCAGGCCAAGTTTCCTGTCTGCCAAGACAGAGTAAAAAGCTCACAAGATCTGTTTGGAGAAACAACTTCTCAGGACACTTAGTCCTATAAGGCTAGAAACATTTATAATGAATAACTGATCACTAATTTAACGGATTTCATCAAGGTGTATCAACTTGTGATAGAACCATGAGAAGGTTTTTTGTCTTTGTTTTGTTTTGTTTTTTTTAAATAAAAGTTCTTTGTCAAGCCTCCATTCCCACTGGATTTCACGCTCCCAAGTGGTATCTCAGTCCAATTTCCTAAATTTTCTGACTGATTTTGGTGCTCTGTTTAAAAACCTTAATGTCAATGTCAACTCACAGCTCACTTCCTCTACAATTCAAGACAGGACAGACAGGTATGTACGTGGCTTGGAACAAGGGGAGGTGACAGGGAGTGGAGAGGGTGTTCTCTCTTGTACCATTCTTCACCTCCTTTGCTATGATTGCTCTTCTGGGACTGGAGCAAGGATGAAGGAGAGGAAGGAAGACGTTCTGCAAAGCGACCATTCAGAGTAAACTGGCCTCTCTCTCTTGCCAAGGGGCCACTGTCTGGCCCTCATTTCCTTCTCTCTACCACAGGCTGACTTCCTCACGGGAGGCATTTTTGGACTCGCAGGTGGGACTTTGGGGGGTTTCTCCCTGCTTAACTCCCTGATGTTGGGATCTGACTGGGGCGGGGCTTCTTCCTCCTGGCTTCAGGCCTGGCGCAGGTGATCCACCCACATCCTCTTACTGCTGGGCTTCCTTTGCCCAATGGGTGGCACCTGGAATGGGGCAGCAATTTTGAAAGAAGCTTAATATTCAGTCACCTACTCACCTTCAGTGAGGTTCCACTCACATATCCTGGTCACACCAAACACAGACCTGCAGGCTTCACCATGGGATTTTCTCCTGCACTGTCGTATCCCTCTGGTCCCTTAACATGCTCAAGCCTAGAGAACAGATGATTTATCAACTCAGTGGCTCAGCAATTTTTTAAATATGTATTGATTTAGTGGGGGGGGGGGGGCAGAGAGAAGGGGGAGAGAGAATCCCAAGAAGGCTCTATACTGTCAGCACAGAGCCAGATGTGGGGCTCGATTCCATGAAATGTCATATCATGACATGAGCCAAGATCAAGAGTCAGGTGCTCAACCAATAGAGCCACCCACATGCCCCAGCTCAGCAATTGCTTAAAAAAAATTTTTTTTAATGTTTATTTATTTTTGAGACAGAGAGACAGAGACAAAGCACCAGCAGGGGAGGGGCAGACAGAGAAGGAGCCAGAGAACTTGAGGCAGGTTCCAGGCTTTGAGCTGTCAGCACAGAGCCTAAGGTAGGGCTCGAACCCATGGACCATAAGATCTGAGACAGATCTCATAAGCATCTGAGACAAGTCAGACGCTTAACCAACTGAGCCACCCAGGCGCCCCTCAGCAATTTCTCTTACAATTCTTTTTTAAAGCTTATTTATTTTGAGAGAGAGACAGAAAGAGACAGAAAGAGACACAGAGAATTCCAAGCAGGCTCGACACTGTCAGCAAAATTGAAATCATCCCCTGAGTGAAATCAAGAATATGATGCTTAACTGACTGAGCCACCCAGGTGCCCCCAGCTCAGCGATTTCTTTGTTTCTTTTTTTTTTATGTTTATTCATTTTGAGAGAGAGAGTGCAAGTGGGAAAGGGGTTGAGACAGAGAGAGAGGGAGAGAGAGAGAAAGAAAGAATCCTAAGCAGGCTCCAGGCTGTGAGCACAGAACCCAACTCAGGCTCCATCTCACAAACCTTGAGATCATGACCCGAACTGAAATCCAGAGTAGGATCTTAACCAACTGTGACTCAGCAACGTCTAACAGATTATCCTTAGTCCTTGACTTACTTATGTGGTCAGGGAAGGCAACTTGGGCATGCCCAACCTGTGGAAAGACAGGAGAACAAAGCACATAATCCTTTCTTCTTTTTACTTTTATTTTTTAAAATATTTAGTGTGTATTTATTTGAGAGAGAGAGAGAGAGACAGAGAGACAGAGAGACAGAATGAGCAGAGGAGGGGCAGACAGAGAGAGACACACAGAACTTGAAGTGGACTCCAGACTCTGAACTGTCAGCACAAAGCCCAATGCAGGGCTTGAACTCACAAACTGTGAGCCAAAGTTGGACCCTTAATGGACTGAGCCACCCAGGCGCCCCACATAATCCTTTCTTGCTAAGGATGGAATTGCTACCACTCTATACAACCCGTATTTCCTTAAGAATCCTTTCTGCAGATTTCTTTTATACATGTTGGGTAAGAGAAGGGTAGGTATGCTCATTAAACTGCTGTCCTTGGTTTCTCCTGGGGAAGAGTAGCAGGCCTCCTAGATTGAGATGTTCTGCACTTTAACATTAAAGTAACTAGTGACCGTTATTCTCATCTGTAGCCACCAGCTGAGTGATCCCTGAATAACAGAATCACAATTAGAGAGAACTTGACAGGTGGCCAGGCTTTTTTCTTACACATAGTACTCTGCATGTATCGAGCCATTTTTCTCCCCACATAAACTCTAGGAATGAGGTGTCGGTATGTCCATTTTACAGTAAATTTTACAGGATTTTTCTGTGTAGATCACTACTACATAAGGTATACTAATAAGTGTTTAAGAAACAGATTAGATTTTTAAAAATGAATTTAGCTAACTTATACTAATTTAGAGAATATTATTGTAATCATCTTACAATATGGTGAGATCAGTAATGTTATGATTCCCACTTACAATAACTTGTCCAATTTCACCAAACCACTGAGTGTTAGAATTAGAACTAGACATTCTTCCTTGATGCTGTGCTGTTAATAGGAAATTCTATTTTTCCACTTGTTACAGTTCAGGTCCAGTGGGTCTTCTATTCCAGGACAACATCTGTGCCATGTACCAAGATGTATATGGAAAAGCCACATACACATCAAATAAGAGACAAGTGAATGTATTTGCAATGAGCTTATTCAGAAAAACAATTCATTCTAGTGAAGCTTCTTCATGAATAAAATACTGCAGGTGTCACGACACGAAATCTTCTTGGGCTTCTGGTAGATAGGTCTCTGATGTTTCCTCTTGGACCATCTCCATCCAAAGGGCAAGCAATGTGTGTGTTGGTAGGGCAGTGCTGAGCACAGATGCCTGCCAATTCAAGCAACTTAAATTATTCAAGAGCAAGGCTGCCTGGACTACAGAGGAAATCCCACTTGGTGTGCAAACATATCCACACATCGTTTTCAAGATTTAGAAATTTCTTTTCTTCTATCTTGAAGTCACATGGCTATTATATCCCAGAGTACTCTGTAATCCAATAAACATTCTGTCTATATGTTTACAGTTGATAAGGGAGAAAAAGGGGCACTGAAAATGGTTTGCGTAGCATCTGAACCACTTTGGAATATTGGTGCCGAAACAAAGACTCTCATGGAGACCTAGATTTCCATGATTTGAAGAGGAAAGTCAGCCTTAGTGGATGGATGGCAGGTGTCCTGAAGATACCAGGGCTATCTTCCCCTACATATGACCTTCAAATGCACCTTTTCTTCCTCAGTTCTGGAATTCTTCACAGCATTACCTTATTTCCTCTAATAAGTCTACTAAAATGCAAAATCCAGCAAATAACTCATCTTTTACCAATCAGTCAGATATTGGTAGCAATCATTTAAATTAACCACTTCATCCTATCAATTGATAAAGGCAATGATGAAATAGCCTTATTTGAATTGGAGGAGAACATGACTATTACCAAGGAGACATGCACAACAATGCTCACTGCAGCACAGCTTCTAGTAATGAAAATCAGAAACACTTTAGGTGCCCATTGAGGAGAATATAGTAAATTATGATGGATTTTCCTAATAGAATATTATACAGCAGTAACTATCAATGTTTGGATTAATATCTCAAAAACGTAATGTTGAGAAGAAAAATTAACCGAGGGAAATTAAAAAAAATTTTTTTTAATGTTCATTTTTGAGACAGAGAGAGACAGAGTGCAAGCGGGGGCGTGGGGGAGGGGCAGAGAGAGAGGGAGACACAGAATCTAAAGCAGGCTCCCCGGCATCCGAGCTGTCAGCCCCAATGTGGGGCTCGAACTCACAAACTGTGAGATCATGACCTGGGCTAAAGTCGGTTGCTTAACTGACTGAGCCACCCAGGTGCCCCTTGAGGGAAATTTTTAAACTGAATTTTTGGGCATTTAAAAAATCCTCTAAGCAATATCACAAAGGTTGTGTAATATACTAGAGCAGTTACCAGCATTAACATATGATGAAGCCCACTGGTTCTGGAGTTAGATGCCTGCCTGCCTGCCTTTGAATCTCAGTTCCACTACTTATTAGCTGTGTGACTTTGTGCAAGTTACTTAAGTTCTTGATAGCCCCACGTTTAAATGGAGGAAATAATAAGTACCTATTTCATATAGGATTGTTTCAAAGTCAAGGAAGGAGTACACGTGAGCCACCTGGAATACTGCTAGTTGTATACTAAGTGGTCAATGAACATCAGTTATTATTAATTGCTTCTGGGTACATATATGTAGAAACTGTAATCCATGATGCTGGATGGCTCTAGGGAGAAAGGGAGCTGAGAGGTTGAGTAAGACTGTGGGAACTTCACCTTTATTCTGTGTTCTTTTTAAAAATAAAACAAATATATGGAACCAATACAAATGATGATGATAAAAATACTGATCATGATGATGATTTTAAAGCCTGAATGTCAAAGAGTAGAAGCAACACACAGAGGCACCTGGGAA
Source organism: Panthera onca (assembly GCF_046562875.1). Taxonomy (NCBI): domain Eukaryota; kingdom Metazoa; phylum Chordata; class Mammalia; order Carnivora; family Felidae; genus Panthera; species Panthera onca. The sequence continues at coordinate 23,097,299 of NC_138351.1, forward strand.
GGTCAAGACAAATGTCACAATTCCGAAAGAGGTCTGCCCTATTTTTTTTTTTTTTTTAATTTTTTTTTCAACGTTTTTAATTTATTTTTGGGACAGAGAGAGACAGAGCATGAATGGGGGAGGGGCAGAGAGAGAGGGAGACACAGAATCGGAAACAGGCTCCAGGCTCCGAGCCATCAGCCCAGAGCCTGACGCGGGGCTCGAACTCACGGACCGCGAGATCGTGACCTGGCTGAAGTCGGACGCTTAACCGACTGCGCCACCCAGGCGCCCCGAGGTCTGCCCTATTTTAATTGAAGCTCAGGCAAGGGAAGGAAGCCAGATTAAGGAATGCAAGAGGGGAAGTCTTTGAGTAGAGCTATCAGATGGTCTGAAAAGAAGACTGCCGGGCAGGGCAGCAGAGCAAGCTGATCTGCAATCCGAGGGACAAACTTCTCACCAAGCCAAAGTAAGACATAATACCAGTACCCTTTGGTTAGAAAGAGCTGAGACCTGAGGAGTTTATTCAAACAAGAACAGGGCAGATGGTGGGGTCTGGAGGATGCTGATAGTCTCTTGGACTTCAACCTTGTATCACCCATAAGCAAAGACCCAAGAAGACTATGTTTAGCCAGAGAAACATCTGGTAAGAGATGTCAAAGACAGTCCCTGAGAGCCTGATTTTGAAGGATAGGAAGAGGTGCCATTGGGGAATGAGCAGAAGGCCAGGTATGGGACAGGGTCAGGGGGAGGGGCATAAAATGAAGGTCAGAATGAGAAGAGCTGAGAGATTGATACAATCCTGAAACAATGACAGGGGCTACAGCAGAAGTCTTCTCTTTCCTGTCTGTGGAAAGTTTCAAATAACATAGCTAGAGGGATCTGAGGACAAAGTACCAGGCAGTTCCCTTAAGAAAGTAGCTCAGCATGTAACAACTATGTTGGGCACCTGAAACTAATGTAACCTTGTGTATCAACTCTACTTCAATTAAAAACAAAAAGAAAGTCGTTCAGAGACAGGCTGTTGTTCTCCCACCTCCCAAGGTTTTTCTCTCCTTTCCCCTCCACTCACTCTCTATATAGTTTTCCATCCATCAAGGCATTGTGTCCATAGATCTGAGGTTGTTCCAGAAACTCCTGTTTAGAACTGGGCTAAATACTTTATCTTTTTGTACCTTGATTTCCTTATTTCTGTAATTGGGATTACAACATCTCACTTTAAAACTTGTTGAAAGATTGGGGTGCCTGGGTGGCTCAGTCAGTTGAGCCTCTGACTCTTGATTTTGGCTCAGGTCATGATCTGAGGTTTGTGGGTTCGGGCCCTGCATCAGGCTCTGTGCTGACAGTGCAGATCCTGCTTGGGATTCTCTCTCCCTTCCTCTCTCTCTCTCTGCCCCTCTCCAGCTTACTCTCTCTCTCTCTCTCTCTCTTTCTATCTCTCTCTCTCTAAAAATGAATAAATAAACTTAAAAAAAAAAGTTGTTCAAGGATTAATCACACTGACATACTTAAAGGTTTAGCCCACAGTTCGGCATAGAAAATGCTCAGTAAATGGCATTAATTACTAGCACTAAGCACTTAGTAGGCACTCAATAAATATTTGCTTAACTAATTAATTAAAAGTGTAAATTAAGTTGGAGTCTCTGGGTAGATGACCACTAGTAGAATTTCTGAGCTAATCCAAATAAACATCTTCTTCCCCTGTACATATAGAGGTCAGTTGTTAAGAATAAATTATTTTAATATTACAGGTTTTCATGGCTCATCTTTTACCACCTGAGACTTAAGTTGAGATTTTTACACTGCTTGTGGCATTGTGCCATTTATCACTTTCAGATGCCTTGACCTAGTGCATGGAAAAGCAGAACATTATGCTGCTCCTCCTCTCGGTCACGTGGAACACAGGGACAGTGGTCTAGGTTTTGATAAGGACACCCAGACGCTAAGCAATTCATGTAGTATCCTGGTTTACACATCCAGAGTATCAGCTGTATCCAGGATCCACCTGCTTCTTATATTGAGTATCTGCCAGATTCCTTGCTGTTCCCCTGAATTCCCACATTCCCCACCCCTCCTGAGAGGTCTTCGCACTCAGAAACACCCTGAATCATGTATACGCAAATTCCAAGTGAGATTTCTAACTAAGTGGTCTCCAAGTAGCTTGAGCGAATATCCCATTAGAAAAAGAAGCAAATTCAACATATGTATGCCATATGTACTATCATTAACTAAACTTCAGCACAATTGTTTCTTGTTAACAAAGGTGGATGTAAAATTTAATTTCAACAAATTTTCTTTATAATTAAAAAAATTCCTTGCCCATCTTCTTGACACATATAATTAGATAACCGTTGTTTTTACTTCCTGGTTTGGTTGCCAAAGAGCTACTGCTAAGAACTAGAGCTGCCATTTTTTTTTATTAGAATTTTTCCTATTTTTCAACCTATGGATTTGTTTTAAAACCGCTAAAATTGGGGGCGCCTGGGTGGCGCAGTCGGTTAAGCGTCCGACTTCAGCCAGGTCACGATCTCGCGGTCCGTGAGTTCGAGCCCCGCGTCAGGCTCTGGGCTGATGGCTCGGAGCCTGGAGCCTGTTTCCGATTCTGTGTCTCCCTCTCTCTCTGCCCCTCCCCCGTTCATGCTCTGTCTCTCTCTGTCCCAAAAATCAATAAAAAACGTTGAAAAAAAAAAAAATTTTTAAACCGCTAAAATTGTTTCCACATCATGTAGTGTGTTTAAAATTAATAAACGAACAAACAGGAATAACACTGGGTCAATTAATCCCTCCAAAATGTGAGACCCCCATCTTCCCTCAGGGTAACTCATAGATAATTTGCGAACCGCTCACACAGCGACCTATGAGTGCACCAGTTCTAATCCACATGTTAAATACTATGAAGCTTAAGTAATCTTTCATGCTAGAGAACAACTGAAAAAGAAGTTCTGGTACTTTGTTCCCACACTCTAATGGATCCTTCTTCTCACTCCTTTTGTTACACTTCCCCATCTCCCTTTGGAGACCACTGATGTGAATGCTTTACCTAAAGTAATAAATACATCAACAGCATCAAAACCATTTTAGGGACAAAACAACTAGTCTTAAGGGAGTCTGCTTAAAAAAATTATCTGATAAGAATCTCAGACTGAAGAAATACTGAATTGTAGAAGTAAACAACTTCTAAATGTGCCATGTGCTGGTGGGCCCACACATAAGGAGCAAAAGAAAAGCTGGAAAGAACGATGTGGACTTGAACTCCATCATTAATGAAAAAAAGAAGTTTTGCTGGGGCAGCAGCAATCAGCAACATCTTTGGACATCCTCCATATGCGTTGTACTTAGAATGATAGATTGTTTCACCAGGCTTTGCCTTGGCCTGCTGTGGGAGGTACTGTGTGATATTTATGGTGTGTCCAAACCTGATCTGTTTGTCAATGTCATTCTTCTCTAACCAGATCTGGTTGTATTGACTCATGATTTCCACAGTAGTAAGAGGAGAATGATAGATGGAGCCTTAGAAAAGAACCTACACACTATTTCCAGTATCACTTTTTGGTAAGAGAGGCCAGTTTGAAAGGGCTGTTGTTGCCACATCCTGAATCCATTTATTGGAAAGTAATGTTTCATTTATTAGTGTTCCCTTGAATCACATTGTTGATTTGGAAAATAAACATAAACAACCAACCAACACTTTAAAATTCTTATTCTTTAAATCACTCCTCCCCTCCCCCGCCAAATACTTTATTTACATTTTGGGGAAGTAAATGTCCTACTTTGCACATATATTTGTATTTTCCATCTCTTCCCCTCCTTTTCTGGTTTCAAAGAATGAATAAAATATATTTCCATTTTTCACCTCTACTTGGAGAAATTTATGAATATCTGTAAGATTACTGTACATATATTCCTCCACTTAAATACTATCTTCCATATCTACAAAACTCAAAAACTGTTAAGGACTTACTAGTAAGTTTATGGGAAAGTAAAATAATATTTCTCTAGGAAAAAAAAAGAACTTTGTAGGTTACTAATGAAGTGGTAATTTGTGTGTGTGCATATGTGTGCACACATGTGCACATGTATTGTAGTTATACGTGGGACTGAAGTTAAATATTCTCCAATAATTTGGAGAGAAGGGAATTTAGAAACGACTTAATTCCTTTGGATATAATTTAAGCTATAAACTACCAGAACTGAGTACTTTCTTTTTGTTCAACTATAAAAAGACCAAAAATGAATTAGAACAGAAATATGCCATATCATTTCACAGACAAAATGATTCTCATGCCAGAAAAATATTGATTATATTAACATAATAAAAAACAGAATGTATCCAAACAAATGGGCTTTGGTCAATGAAGAATTTTTTAAAATTTTTTAACGTTTATTTTTGAGGTGGGGAGGAGTGCAAGCATGGGAGGGTCAGAGAGAGACAGAGACACAGAATCTAAAGCAGGCTCCAGGCTCCAAGCTGTCACCACAGAGCCTGACGCGGGGCTTGAACTCACGAACCATGAGATCATGACCTGATCTGAAGTTGGACTCTCAACCGACTGAGCCACCCAGGCACCCTGATCAATGAAGAATTTTAAATAAACAGAATCACTGTTTCTAACTCCTTTCTTCAGTGTTCCAGATGGGTCTACCCAGGCACAATTCTTTGGGAGGCAAATGTTTCTGTTGCACAGATAGGCACAGCTACTCTATGGGGCTTGATGTCTCAAAGATTTTACACAGCAGCCCACTCTCCTGTCCTTGAATTTTTTACACCTGTATTGAAGGATAGTTTACATAGCACAATAGTCATCCATTATATGTGTGCAGTCGAATGACTCTTAGTAAATTTATACAGTTGTATAATCATGACCACAATCTAGTTTTAGAATATTCCCATCATCCAAAGTTTCCTTGTGCTCATTTGCAATCAATTCCTACTCAGACTCTCAGTCCCAGACAACTATAAATCTGAATTTCTGTCTCTATAGATTTGCCTTTTCTGGAAATCTTATATAAACAGGGTCATATAATATATAGTCCTTTATAACGAATTCTTCCATTTGGCATAATATATTTGAGGTTCATCTATGTTGTAGGTATCGATAGATCATCTTTAAAATTGACAAATAGCATTCCGTTCAAATATATGTATGCATCTACATTTTATCTGTTCACTAGCTCTGGCATACTTGGATTACATGAATAAATTGCCACGGGCAATTGCCACAAGTCTTAGTGTGAACATATGTTTTAATTTCTCTGGGGTAGGTAGATACCTAGAAGTGAAATTGCTAGGTTAGATGGAAGTATATGTAAGTGCCTATACCATTTTACATACTCAACAGCAATGTACAAGGATTTCAGTTTCTCCACATCTTCACCAACACTAATATTGTAAGTCTTTGGATTATAGCCATTCCAGTGGGTGCGTAGAGGTATCGCATTGTGGTTTTAATTTGATTTCCCTAATGACTGATATTAAGCATCTTTTCATGTGCTTATTGGCAATTTGTATATTTTCGTTGTGAAGTAACTATTCAAATGTGCCTCCCATTTTTTAATTACATTGTCTTATTATCGAATGATAAACATTATTTATATATTCTGGATACAAACCCTTTTTCAGATATATGTAACCCTTTTTCAGATATATGTTTCACAAATATTTCCTCCCAGTCACTTACTAGTCTTTTTATTTTCCTTCTTTAGAAGAGTAAAAGTGTTTTTTTTTAAATGAAGTAAAATTTATCATTCTTTTTATTTTTTGTGTCTATTTATTTATTTTTATTACAAATTTTTAATGTTTATTTTTGAGAGAGAGAGAGATGGAGAGCGAGCAGGGGAGGGGCAGAGAGAGAGGCTGGGAGAGGGCAGAGAGAAGCAGGCTCCAGCCTCTGAGCTGTCAGCAAAGAGCCTGACAAGGGGCTCAAACCCACAAATCATGAGATCATGACCTGGACCAAAGTCGGAGGCTTAACTGACTGAGCCACCCAGGCACCCCTAAACATTTTTTTTTATGTTTTATTCATTTTTTGAGAGAGAGGGAGAGAGAGACAGAGCGTGAGTGGGGGAGGGGCAGAGAGAGAGGGAAACACAGAATCAGAAGCAGACTCCAGGCTCTGAGCTGTCAGCACAGAGCCTGACACGGGGCTTGAACCCACAAATGGTGAGATTGTGACCTGAGCCCACGTTGGACGCTTAACCAACTGAGCCACCCAGGTGCCCCTATTTATTTTTGAAAGAGACAGAGAGTGGGGCCGGGGGAGGGCAGAGAGAGAGACAAAGACAGAGAATCCCAAGCAGGCTCTGTGTTATCAGTACAGAGTCCAATGCAGGGCCTGAACTCATGAACTGTGAGATCATGACCTGAGCCGAAATCAAGAGTCGGATGCTCAACCCACTGAGAGCCACCCAGGCACCCCAATTATTTCTTTTATTGATGGAAAAATTATTGCCTAATCTAAGGTCACAAATATTTTCTCCTAGTTTTCTTCTAGAAGTTTCATGGTTTTAGCTCTGAAATTTAGGGCTGTAATCCATTTTGAGTTATTTTTCTTGTGTGTATGATGTGACATAGAGACTAGGCTCATTTTTTTGCGTGTGCATAGCCAATTTTTCCAGATGAAACGACTCTCTTTTCCTTTACCGAACAGCTTTGGTACCTTTGTTGAAACCAACTGACCATAAATATAAGGATTTCTTCCTTGATATTATGCAAGTCACAGTATCCTCTTGTGATAACTTGACTTCCCATGTAAGTCAGCCTTTACTCAAGAAATGCAGTGCTGAGACCACAGTAAATATCAATACATAGCTCTACTTTAAATAAATAAATTGGAATTCCAATTCATGCCTAAGTTTGTAAGTTCAACTAACCTGAGTTCCTCAGCCCACAAAACTGGAGACCTAACTGGGATAATTGGGGGGGAGGACACTTAGTAGCCAGTCTCCCCTGATATTACTTTGTAGAAACTTCCCAACTTTAATCATGAATAAATATTTGTTGAGTCTCTTTTATGTGGAAGGCACTATGAAGGATTCAGAGACATATAAAATGAGTCGCACTATTGCTCTGGTATGTGCCAGTATGACCACCCAGGTGACAGCCAGCCTCCACTGTGATTAGTATGGTCCATACTGCACTAGCTGTAAGTATTTTGAACATCACCACTGAACCTAAGATATGATTCTCAGTCTTCCATGAGCTGGAAAGATAATCAGCTACATAGTGAAAGTGTTCAAGCAGTAAGTAGTAGGTTGATTCAAAAGGTTGAAAGACAAAAGATCATTAAAAGCTGTTGGTAATGTTAACAGAAAAAGTTTTTAAAAAAGTGTTTCTGGCGGCGCCTGGGTGGTTCAGTCGGTTAAGCCTCCGACTTCAGCTCAGGTCATGATTTCACGGTTCGTGAGTTGAAGCCCCGCATCAGGCTCCATGCTGACAGCTCAGAGCCTGGAGCCTGCTTTGGATTCTGTGTCCTCCTCTCTCCCTGCCCCTCCCCAGCTTGCGCTCTGTCTCTCTTTCAAAAATAAACATTAAAGAAAAAAAGTGTTTCTGAAGATAAATAAAATCAGTTTAAAAATATTATATAAAATTTAGGCTTTGTAGACTTACAACTTACCAATGCCCCAACTATCCCAAGCAGTAGTATCTGATAAATTTAATTTTTAAAATAATAATGTTGATGGTTACCACTCACTGACTGCCTACTAGGTGTTAGGCTATGAACTGTATTACCTACCGATGCTAGGCTATGGACTGTATTACCCCTAATCTTTATGACAAACCTAATAAATATAAGATATTGTAGCCATAGGCCTAACTTGGTCAGCATGGAATAAAAAATAAGGCTGCCAAGGAACAATAATATAATTAAATTTAGATTTTTAATTTAAATTCCAAGCCCCATCCCTATAATGAAGAAGGTAAAGTCCAAATTTCCCCACCCTAAGGGACTACTCAGAGCCAAGGAATACTTATGTAAATTATAAATTAGTACTCCTTATTGCTTATTGCCTTCTGCTTTCAGCCAGGAGAAGGCTGTAATAATTTAGTCACAGACAACAGAACCAGTCACCATGATGGCTGATTTTTGGAAAGCCAATGTAGCTACTAGCAGTCTCAGTTTCTTCCAATGATGTCTCACCATTATCACTGAGGAAGCTCACACGATTTTGAATTTTCAGTGTCCAAGATACAAAACAATGATGCTCTTCTCTCCACTGTCATGCTGAGTCCTGAAGCCCACTACATAAACAGCTTCTGTTAAGCACAAACAGAATCATTTTCCTGCATATGACCATGGTTCCAGGGAGAGGGAGCTAAGGACTTGGCCACATTCTGTGTCAAGATTTAGGCCTTTCCCAAGACCTCCCCATCCAAGCAAGCCCTTGAGAATTGAAGAAGTTCATGTGTCTCCTAGTACCAAAGGCTAATGCAATTCTTGCTCAAGGATTAATTACTGAAGTGACTGATACTTGCTTCATGGAGAACATTTACATATCACTTTATCTTCATTTTAGAGCTTAGAAAACAGAGGCTAAGACAGTTCAAGTGAGCTGCCTAAGATCACACAGCAAACATGAAATGCAAACTTAGCAATTTCAAATTCCCAAAACTGATATTTTTTTCACTCTGCTTTGCTGTCTACCAAGTCCATAATAACTGCAGATAGGTCAGTTCTGGGCAGGTTGGAACTGAGAAAAGAACAGCCTAAATGTCTCCCTTCATCGTCACAGACACCTCTAGCCAAGTAAGATGTGAAAAGTGCCTGGTAGGCAGCTTAGAAGGCTTCTCATTCTCCCACGGTTTCCAGTCTGAAAGAATATTTGTGCAAACCAGAACTATTAGTAAGTATCCCAGAGCTATTTATTTATTGGGGGTAAACAAAAATGCATTTGAGTGTAATTCTGCAAACAAGCTCATAGAATCCAACACAGAGACAGTCTTGCAGAGCAAAAAAGAGGGGCAGAAACATTTCTTGCAGTAGAAAAATTGTTGTTAGGACAGCAGGCACAGGATTTATGGTTGTGCTCTTATCACTAGCTGGTGTGGGTTTCCTGTAGCAAGTCACTGCTCCTCTGGAGACCTGGGAAATCCTCTTTTTTTTTTCCTACGTGAGCAGCTCATTTATTAACAATGGTACCGTGACATAATGGTTTCCAATAAACATGCTGAGCTGCATGGAGGTGATGGAACAGAGTGAGGTTCACACACGTGAGGAGTACTTTCTTATTTCTTCTGCTCATTCTTGTCACAGTCCCATTTTGCAGAGAAGCCCAGGATCAGGCTGGCCCTCATGTTAAGCACCCTCTTGATCTGCTTGGCCACCCACTCCTCTTCAAAGGTGTGCAGGAAGTGGCAGGACACAGAGTGCGTCTCCGAGATCAGAACTAGGGGCAGCACACACACTCATCTTGTAATGCCTGAAGTTCCAAAACCTCCCACAAAAGACCACCAGAGTTGTAAGTCAAAGCCAAGCGGCAAGGGTCGTTTATTGCAGGTTCGAACCTGGTCCTCTGCGCACTCGTCGCCGGTGACACAAGAGGCCACGAATAGGGTTGGTATAGCGTTTTTATAGACAGAGACAAATAGCACAGGGGAGGTTTTTTACTTGTGGCGGGAGGAAGAAAGGGGGAAGGGGGTAGGTGAGGAATGTGCTAAGCAGGCAGGTTTACAGAAGCGAGAAATGCCGGTTAGTTTGTATACAATCACTCATTCCATTACATATCAGACTACATTTAGGAAGTTTTACAGCCCATTTTACAGCGGGTTACAATCAGGAAAGGTCTCACAATGCTCACAGCAAACAGCAAGCAAAACAGACTTCTCAGCAATTGTATTTCTTATCAAAGATCCATAATAAGCAGAAAAGAGAACCTAGCTTTAAACTAAGGCAGGGCTGTCATTTGGATTCAAAGCTGTTCCTTTCAATCTTCCCCTCATTAGTGCTCTTATTAATTTCAGCAAAGATTGTAGTTTTCTTTTTATTTTCTTAGCTATTTCTAAATCAACAACTTTAAAGCCCTGCTATTTTTCCAAGGCGTCCAGAGCCTTTAAAAATACTCTGCTTACTGTTCTCTAACTTGAACTTAACGCCATCTGAAATACATGGTATTTCCAAGTTCACCTTCAAGCTGCGGCAAAGGAGGCTGCTTGTGAGGACAAGATGATATAAAATAAACACACACCTGGGTGGCTCAGTTGGTTGAGTGTCCAACTCTTAATCTCAGCTCAGGTCATGATCCCAGGGTCATAGGATCGAGCCCTGCGTGTGGCTCTGCCCTGAACTTGGAGCCTGCTTAAGATCCTCTCTCTCTCTCTCTCTCTCTCTCTCTCTCTCTCTTTCTCTCTCTCTCTCTGCCCCTCTTTCCTGTTCATACTTTCTGTCTAAAAAATATTTTAGGGGTGCCTGGGTGGCTCAGTCGGTTGAGCATCCTGCTTTGGCTCAGGTCATGATCTCACAGTTCATGAGTTCAAGCCCCACATCTGGCTCTGTGCTGAGAGCTCAGAGCCTGCAGCCTGCTTTGGATCCTGTCTCCCTCTCTCTCTGTCCCTCCCCCACTCATGCTCTGTCTCTCTCCCTCTCTCTCAAAAGTAAACATTAAAAAAATTTTTTAATATTTTAAGAATAATTTTAAAAAACACACATAGACAGAAGGATTTAATACCAATACAACTGCACGTTAAGAAACTGTCTTTGTTGAACAATTCAATAATATAAATGATGGTCTAGAGTATTGGAAAGATAATGACCTCTGAAGTCAGACAAGTTATAATAATTAAACAAGCTAATTCAAATATAGCCTCTATCATTTACTAAACATTTGACCTTGCGCAAGATACTTGTCTTAGCCTCCATCTTCTCATCTACACATGAGGGTTAATACTGTCTAAAATTAGATTAAGGGGCAGACTAGTCATACTACTGTCCAAGGTGCTAATCAATAGCCACCCTAGAAGATCAGTGGATTAAATAGAAGCCTTGGTGCAAGGTGACTCAAGTTTATAAGTGTGACTTCTGATAAAACTAGTGACATGTCCTTGTGTCTCTTTTGACCAAACCAGAAATGTCTCTAGTAGACATTTTTAAAACTTCACTCCAAATAAACAAATGTACAAATGTATAAATAGGTTTGTTTGAAGGGACACTACATTAGCAAGGGTAGTTTAGGGTATAGTGGAGTAATCAATAACTCTGAAAAGTCAGTGGCTCAAAAAAAGAAAGGTTTATATCTTACTCAGTATCTCATGTAGATTGGTTGACTGTTCCTGAACTTGAACTTATGCCATCTGAAATACACAGTATTTCCAAGTTCACTATGATATGGGAATAAGGAGATGGAAGATACACACTGGCTCTTAGCTGTCCTGTCTGAAAGTGGCACTCATTATTTCTGTTCCCAGTCTCTTGGGCAAAACTTTGGTATGGGTCAAACTACCTGAGAAATGTAGGCAACACTTAACTGTGCCCCAGATGACACAGTATTTACTAGTTGTGAGAATTATATAGAATAACTCTGAGTAAGAACCTAGCCCAGGGTCTAGCACATACTCAGAATTCAATAAATGTTAAGCCCTTTCTCAAAGGTGAACTTTGCCAATCCTGCAGAATCAATTCCAGCAACCTCAATGTTCTCAGATACTACAGCCAAGACACCCTTACATCTTTCTCAGGGCACAATAAAGAGGCAAGCTGAAAATGGTGACTACATCCCTATGACAACCTGCAGGCCATGTTTTCAGATAGCCAGTATTACAAATGTATGTTATAACATTCATCTGCTGCGGGTTCTTCTGTGGCTCCCCAAGTTTTAAGGAAAAAGTTGAAACACTTTAATGTAACACACAAGACCCCTTTGAACTGTTACTCCAGCCCCCCTCTTAGCTCCCAACACATGCCTCACTCATACTCACCCTCTACTCCAGCCCTGACAACTAGCTTCAATGGATCTGGACAATCATTTTATGTCATGCGTCCTGCATAAGCAGAGCCTAACAGATTTTCCTGGAATGGCTTTCATTCACTCTTCACCTGATTGCTTTTGCTTTAAACTACATCTTTTCTGAAATGCTTTTCCTGGATTCTCCAGTATAACTTAGATGCCTACATCTAAGCCTCACAGCATCATGTGCATACCTGTATCACAAATTACTGAATTACAAACACTTGTCCAAGGGTCTGTCGCCCCTCTCTCAACTAGAAATTCACAGGAGACTGCAGCTATTTTGTATTTGAAGCTGGATTTTCAGGGCCTGATAAGGTGCTTTGGCACACCGTGGGACTATCTCCCCAATGAACGCCAACCTCATCCTTATGTTTTGTTTAATATATCATACCACACCTCTCCCTGTGCCCTGATTCTTAGATTTCCCCAAAAATTACAGTCTAAGTATACTATCTCTCTACCAATTATTGGCTTCAGATGCCTTGGGCCACCTCTAACTCAATCTGGGCAAATCCCCAATCTCTATTTGATGACTAAGTTTAAGGGATGGACTGTGCATTGTCTGAAGCCAGAAAGGTCTGGAATCAAACTGTAGATTCCCCACTTATTTATGTGAACTCAGGCAAGATCTCTTTATCTTTACCACCTCAGTTGCCTCATAAAGAAATTCGGACTAGTCTCCATGCCAAAGAGCTACTGTGGATATTAAAAACAAATGCTAATTTTTGGCCTGCCTGCATATAACTCCAGTTTGAAAAAAAACATATTCCCTGAAAGCTTCTTTAGGAAGAGGAGGTTTTTTTTTGGGGGGGGGAGGGATTTCTTGAAAAGCTGGGTGTAATAACAGATAAAACCCCCCAAAAGGCCTGAATGTGTAAATCACCCTGTAAGATACACAAAGAATTATTCCTTAAGGGTAATAGAAAGTAGGACTAAAGGAATGAAATAAAAGGAAAAACAGTCCAGAAATTATTAAAGACCTCCCTGTGAGTCCCCCAACCCCAATTTTTATGTCTAAAAACATGGGGTATACATTTTTGAGCATCCAGTAGTATACTTTGTCATATAATAAGCAGTCTATAAATTATAGATAAGTTATTATTTGAAGTGTTATAGTTAATCCTATAGATTTATATTCTTTAGTCAAGTGAAAAGGAGAGGATAGCTGAGAGGTGGAAATATCTAGCTCAGGTTTTGTCCTATCTAGATTATGTCTTTGCCTATGTTTCTCATTCTAGGATGAATTCTTACTTGTATCCTGATTTCCTTTGCTCATAGCTTTCTATCCAGGGTCTCCCAATGACTGATAATTTTATAATTTCATTGAAATTAAATCTGTGTACAAGAAATAGCATCCATTTAAAATGTACAGCTTGATGAGTTTTGACACCTGTATGCATCCATGACACATGTATGTATCCGTGAAACCACAATCAAGTTATGGAGCATTTCTAAGTTTCTTCTAAAGTTTCCTTGTGCCCCTGTATAACCCATCCCTCCCTGTGCCCTTTCCCCAGGCAAGCACCAATCTGAATTGTATCACTAGAAAATCTAAAATGTTTTAGAATTTTATATAATCAAACAATGTCATGAAAATTTGGATTGTTTTTGTATATTATAAATGATATTGCAAGGAATGTTTGCATATAGGATTTGAATGGTAATATATGCTTTTCATTTCTCTTGGGTATGTTCCTAACAGTGGAACAGCTGCATGATACTTTAGGAATATGTTTAATGTTTAAGAAACTCCCATGGGGCGCCTGGGTGGCACAGTCGGTTAAGCGTCCGACTTCAGCCAGGTCGTGATCTCGCGGTCCGTGAGTTCGAGCCCCGCGTCAGGCTCTGGGCTGATGGCTCGGAGCCTGGAGCCTGTTTCCGATTCTGTGTCTCCCTCTCTCTCTGCCCCTCCCCCGTTCATGCTCTGTCTCTCTCTCTGTCCCAAAAATAAATTTAAAAAGTTGAAAAAAAAAAAAAGAAACTTCCAGTTTTCCAAGGTGGTAGTAGCATTTTATATTACCATCAGTAATGTATGAGAGTTCCAGTTGCTCCATATCCTTGTCAACACTTAGTACTGTCAATTCTTTTAATTTTTGCCATTCTAATGGGTGCACAGAGGTATCCTGTGATTTAATTAGCATTTTTCTAATGTCTCATGGGGCTGAATATCTTACTTTGCATGTTTTCCTTTGTCTTCTACTAATTGCTGTTGACTCCAGGAGGACTTTCTTTTCTGGCTCCATGCTGCCCCTACCGTTTCTGAGGCATCACTTTCACTGCATCTGCTACTTACCCTTTGACTACTGGGAATACTACTTTCTCACATTACCCTTCAAGGTTTATGCTGGGTTTCTGGCTTCATGCCACTCTTTTCATTTTTGATACGTGAATTTTCAAATCTTAACTCTTGGGGATGATCTCTTTAAAGACACATTGTTTCATCAGATAGAAGTTTAACTCATAGTATCAGTTGATTTATCTGAACACCAGCCTTATCAATTTTTGTTTTGTAAGTTCAAGATATCAACTGGAACATGCTAGTATTTATTTCTAAATCTACATCTAACTTGGAAAATCCTAGACTAATCACTTAGCCTCTTAGCCAAATGTGACCTTTGGGCCTACTTCCTATGGATTTGCTGTAAAAATTAGGAGTTAGAATAACTTGAATGTGCAAACAAATGTACCATAGTTAAGATACGCAAGGTAAATTATAAGACTTAGTGACTTAGATTCTTAAAATAAAATGAATATTTAATATATTTGTCTCCAGGTGCATTAAATTTAAATGTAGCTGTTTCCCTCCATGAATTCATAATTAAGATGACAGTAATCAGAGCAAAGAAATTTGGAAGAGTGAAAATACACCTCAGATTATTTCATATTGACAAAATATCCATTGTGACAGTTGACATAAACAACATTTACCTGAGAACCTTACTCAGTTATCTTAAGAGTTGGAGGTGTCTGTTCTACCAAACTTGACATACTCCATGAATATTCATTTCTACATGTGTGGCAAGAAAAAAAAAGACATTTTTTTCATCCTAATGTTTTAAAATATTTGGTCATGAGAAGTATTTATGAATACATATACAAATATGTTATTTAATGAATATAGGTATATTAGTGCATATATAAATATATACTTTTTAAAGTTTATTTTGAGATAGCAAGAGCATACACATGCACAAGTGGGGGAGGGGCCGAGAGACAGGGAGAGAGAATCCCAAGCAGGCTCTGCACTGACAGTGCAGAGCCAACTCAAGCTTCTATCTCACAAACTGTAAAAGCATGACCTGAGCCAAAATCAAGAGTTGGACACTCAACCGACTGAGTCACCCAGGAACTCCTAGTGAATATATATATATATATTAATGTTTATTTTTTTTAATTTATTTTTGAGAGAGAGAGAGAGAGAGAGAAATAGAGAGATCATGAGCTGGGACAGGCAGAGGGAGAGGAAGATAGAGAATCCCAAGCAGACTTCCAGGACGTCAGCGCTGAGTCTGACATGGGGCTCGAACTCACAAACCATGAAATCACGTCCCGAGCTGAAATCAAGATTTGGACGCTTAACCAACTGAGCTACCCAGGTGCCCCTTTTTAATGTGGTTTTTATCTATGAAAACATATCTTCATAAAATGACTTGCATTTTTTTTCTCCTAAAATAAAAAGAAGTGTTTTGGGGACTATGTTTTTAAAGATACAACTTAGGGAAAGGTAAAATGCATCCAATCTCATTTCAGAGATAGTCCTTCCAGCAGAAAGACAGGATGTTGTTTAGTACCACAAGGATTGGATGAATCTTCATTCCACAGTAAGACCTCTCTCTCTGGTAAATGTGACCACCATTTTTACTGAATTCACAAATCCTTTCCCCAATTTTCTCCTTTACTTTTGTCTTCCTACATGGTCTAGATGTTAAGAGCCTAAAGATCATAGTAATGGATACCATATAGTATTTTTTGAGAATACATCCTGGGAAGGAATTTTTAAAGTCTTAACAGTAAAAATTGGGAAATCCTAATAGCATCTGGTTCTAAGAAAGCACTCTAAACCAAGCAGGCTGCAGTCAATTTTGGTTACACTTAGTAAAACAGAACACATACATCTATCTATAGAATCTGAATTAAACTGGCCACTGTTTTTAGAAACTGATGGGGAAACTGAGGTGCAGAAAGATTATATGATGTGCTACAGCTTACACAGCCAACGGTAGAACCAGACTAAAAACCAGAGTCGTCGGACTGCCCCTATGAGAACAAAATTAGTCACATGAGCGTGCTGGGGCAAGCAGACTAGAAAAATTACTGCTTGAATAATTCAGTAATTAGTGACCCTTTCTTACCTATGTCAGTACTGTATATGGTAAGCTGCCACCTTCAAAGTTTACTCAAGAAATATTTAGTGTAGGGGTTATAAACATTAATCAGCTATTAGCCTTTCCCCAGGGAGCATACAGTATTACAGGGGAACATTGTAGGTATGTTTTTACATCAATACACTAAATAATACAAAGGCAAATCATGAGAAAGGTAGGCAGATGAAGTGGTATGGAAATTAGGGCAAATGTTGAGGACATGCCAGTCTACTCCCTTATGGCATCTAGATCAGCACTGGTGCTTAAACAGATTCAAGAATTAAATAAATGCATGTCAACTCATGTGGAAACTATACATCCAAGGATGCTGCAATAAACTAAGCAATCATTCTTTGAAAGATACTCTTCTTTTTTTCAACTTTGTATTTTCAGTGTATAACAGAGTCTCTAGTACAAAGTAGGTGTGCAAGACATGTTGATACACGAGTGAATGACATATTAATACACTGAACTTGGATAGTTCTGTTGGTTAAGTGTCTGACTCTTGATTTTGGTTCAGGTTATGATTTTATGGTCATGAGATTGAGCCCTATGTCAGGCTCAGCGCAGAGTACAGAGCCTGCTTTGGATTCTCTCTCTCCCTCTCCCTCTGCTCACTTGCACATGCTCTCTCTCAAAAAAAAAATAAATAAATAAAAATAAAAACAAAAATAAAATGAGTGAATGGATGAAGATTTCCAATACTCTCAGTGTTCTGCCTATCCTGAACAGTAAGCACTGAAGGCAGTCTAGACTTTGGATACCATGATTAAGTCTAAGAACTAATCTCCCTTGTAAGCCTTTGCAGATCATCACCCAACTAACAATTCCTATCTAACACGAGAACAGTTTACATCTTGGGGTCCCTAAAACTTCATGAATGTACCCCGCAGTGAACACAGAGTCTCTTTCATCTGGATGCACTGCAGCCCTGGGGAATGAACTTGTAAATCCACTAGCATTACAAATGCCATGAATTTGGTATTCACAGATGAGTCCTTTAATTTCATTTTTCACAAGGCAGGCAATATACAGATAGAGGTTGGATTTTAATAGTTTATTCATGACTCTCCAAAGGAGCAGCAGTTTGATTTACACAGAAAGTTTTATTAATACAAATGACAGGATCAGATTGACTATCAGGGAGGAGAAACAAAAAAATATTGCAAAGAGTAAGAGAGAAGTTGGGTTGTCAGTTTGCCTGTGTTAACAAGAGATGGGCTTATTTTCTCAAATAAAGTCAATATGTGAAGAAAGATCCTGGAGCAACATGCCAGAATTTTTTGTGGATTTCTCTCTCCAGCATACTCACTGAGACAATTCATCCATCAGATTGTTGAAATGAGGATTTGGACATTCTAACTCCAAAATTTAATGGTCAAGCCTGTTACACTATAGATTCGCCTGGCAGAAATAGCTTCAACAAGACTTTGATAATCTGAGTATTTTGCATGGTCTCTAGTGACTCACCATCTGTGAATCTCAAGGGACTGGTTTTGACTAGGATTTGAAGCCTAGAATATTAGTGTGAGTAATGCTACCAGTGAGCAACTATAGACCTGAGAACAATCAAACTCAGCGGTGTGAAATGTAAAGGATCAAGAAAGCATCCATGCTCAGCTGAGTGAAGTGAAGCAAAAGCACAAATAGGACTGCATCTGGATAATAACCCAGAGGAAATGAAGAGTGACCTCCATGATTCCAGACTGCTTCTAAACAGGTTCCCCCCACCCCCCAAGATTTTAAGCTCTGCTATGCCCAGAGGGGTAGAGCTCAAATTAAATCACTCACCAAAATCAAATGTCAAGTGTCTTAGCTCCTAATTACATTCTCCCATTAGAAAACAAGATTAAGGAAGAAAAAAAAAGAGTATTCCTTGTTAAAAAGCAAGATCAGGGGCACCTGGGTGGCTCAGTTGGTTAAGCGCCCAACTCTTGATTTTGGCCCAGGTCATGATCTCATGGTGATGGGACTGAGCCCCACGTTGGGCTCAGTGCAGAGTGCAGAGTCTGATTAGGGTTCTCTCTCCCTCTCTCATGGCCCCTCCCTCACTCTCTCAAAATAAGTAAACAAACTTTAAAAAAATCAAGATCTACTTATAATTAAGATGAGTCCATTGCCTAGAGTGAAATAATTCATGTGTTTAGTGGGTTCACAGTATTATTTAACAAACTTCAGCAGGACACAATAGAAAACACAAATATTTTCTTAAATTATAAGAAGCCAAAAAAAATCAAAGCAAATAAGAAATAATACGATTTCCCAGGGTTCCTGAGGGGTTCAGTCAGCTAAATGTCTGACTCTTGATTTCAGCTCAGGTCATGATCTCACAGTTCGTGAGTCTGAGCCCTGCACCGGACTCTGTGCTGAGAGTGCAGAGCCTGCTTGGGATTCTCTCTCTCCCTCTCTCATGGCCCCTCCCTTACTCTCTCTCTTTCTCAAAAATAAAGAAATAACTTTAAAAAATGTGATTTCCTTAATTTCTAAAATGAATGCATTCTGAATATGGCAAGTTTGCTTGGCAAAGAGAAGCTTTTTCTCATCACCCAAATGAAATATTAAAGACCTGGAAAAGTACGTTTTAAAAACAATGTTTATTTATTTATTTTTGAGAGAGACAGTGTGGGTAGAAGAGGGTCAGAAAGAGAGGGAGACAGAGAATCTAAAGTGGGCTCCCCACTGTCAGCACAGCACAGAGTCTGACATGGGCCTTGGACTCACAAACCATAAGATCATGGCCTAAATGGAAGTCAGACACTTAACCAACTAAGCCACCCAGGTGCCCCAGAAAAGTACATTTTTTATTTTCAAAACGACACGAAACTATCTGGCCCTGACATTCAAGAAAGCAGTAAGTCAGGTTTCTAATGCATTGCTAGCCTAATAAAAACATCGAAAGTGATAGGGGGAAAAAAAAAACAAAAACATGTATCATGCCTGAAAGAACAATAAAGTGAAACTGCAATCAGTTGCTAAAGCTTGATCAATATAATCACATTGCAAAGTTTCTAGAGAGTTTCTTTAATGAAAGCTGAGAGGTCACTAAACTATGGGTTTCTCTGAATTACATCATCAGATCCTATCAAAGACAGTTTATCACTTTCATCACCACAGACTCAAGCCCAGTAATTTAAACATTAGTGGATAAGCTGATCACTAAAGAGGAAATAAAAAAGTCTCATTTTTCAAATTTCTCTCACATCTTTTTCACAACAAGGCCAGTTTGGTGGTTCAGTATCTTGGAAAAAAGGTTGTATCATATTCCTAAATGTTTAATTAGAATAGTCCATTAAGACCAATAAAGCAAACATATGATCATCTCTGTTTTATAGAAAAAAAAATTAGTTCTTAATCCTGAGTAAGATTATGAATACAATTTTATTTTATTTATTTTTTTAATGTTTACTTATTTATTTTGAGAGAGCAGGGGGATGGGGCAGAGACAGAGGGAGCAAGACAATCGCAGGCAGCCTCCTCCCTGGCAGCATGGAGCCCGATGCGGGCTCAATCCCACGAGCCATAAGATCATGACCTGAGCCAAAACCAAGAGTCAGATGCTCAACCGAGTCACCCAGGTACCCTATGAATCCAATTTTAATACTACTGGTTCTACTAGTTAAAAATGGACTTTGACTAAATAAATAAATAAATAAATAAATAACTCTGACTTAAAAAAAAAAAATGACCCTTTCAGAAAATACTCCACTTATTTTCCTTTATAACCTTCTTGTGGGGCAAGGCTATCACAACAAGTAACATTTTGAAATAAGGATAAGGAAAGCAGATTGCAAAATTTAATTTTACTCACTCCAACAACTGTAATTCTGAAATCACTCCTTCCATAAAATTTCCTTAAACTCATGACTTTGACGTCAACCCTCTCCATGAAAAGATTCATGCTCTTATCAAACTTGTTTACATGAAGCAAACAGAGGTAGCTACCACTGAAGAAGCAAGTTTCAATAAAACCAGTAACAGAAGATTTGGAATACCCCAGGCATAACAGAAAATATAGTCTTTTATTTTTTTCATTCCTATCCCTATATTCTATCCCATCCATCAAATCCAAACACATACTGGGGAAATGCATCGCTGATGAAAATCCTTTGAAAGGACCATGGTCCTGCTTAAATGATATTTTTAAAGATTTTGTGCAGCAGAGAGAAGACAGAGGTTCTACCAGTCACAAGCTGAATGACATTTGGCGAGTCACTTAAACTCTCAGAATTCTTTTTCTCAACCGGGAAATTAGGATAATACACAGGGTTATTTGAGGATTAAATTAGAAAATACATGTGAAGAGTCTGGGACAGAAGCAGCAGTCAATATGTGATGGCTAAATATAAACAAACAAATGAATAAATCTACCCCAACACTTTTTATGGGAAGTTAATAACAATTATATAATCAAGTCAAAACAATTCTCAGAGTTAAACTCATCACATTACATGTTTTTATAAGAAAAAAAAATGGAGAGACTAAAGTTGTACTATGCATCTGTTTGAGTAACTTATAAAAAAGATAAAAGAAATATGAGAAAAATGATAAAGGAAAAATGAAGGCAGGAATATTAACAGAAAGATAAAGGAGCAAACAGATCTAAAGAGCTAGTTATTTAGGGAAAAAAATAATATACAAATAAAATTCTGAAAAACTTTACTGGAGCACCTAACTATCTACTCTGGACAAAGTAGACTTTTTTCTCGGAATACAATAATTGTTAATTAATAGATCTATCAGTGTAATTCAGTGCATCAATAGATATTAAAGGAGAAAAATCTGTCATCTGAATAGAGGCTGAAATGTTCTTCTATAACATTCAACACTCATTCACATTAGTAAACAACAAGACCTGGAAAATTAGTGAAATTAAATAAATGAATGAATGAAAGAGGACTTAATTTGCTATAAAGCATATACATAATAAATTTATAACAAATATCCCACTTACAGATGACATATTTAAAGCCATTTCTCACTAAGTTAACAAAGCAGAAATAATCCAAGAATGACTTCTTTCATACTTTCTATTGAATATTGTACTTATTCCAAACAAAGCAGTAAAATAAAGATCCAAGATGTAAAAATTATAAGGCAATGGCATGAGACACAAAATTATAATTATTAGCAAATGATATGACTGGTTCCATAGAAAACTCAAAGAAGTCCACAGAAAAATGATTAAGATTGAAAGAAGAAATGTAGCATGCCAGTAGTAAATAACATCAATATTAAAATTTCTGAAATATTCTTTCCACCAACAAAAACCAATTCCATAATGTAATAAGAAATATAAAAGCCACTTCCTGTAGTAACAAGAACTATAAACTACCTTGTAACATACGTAGTAAGAATTTGAAAAATCTTTCTAGAGAAAATTTTTAGAGACCCTAATAGGAGAACAGAATATTGGAGAGTTTATGGAAAGATTCAATGTTTTATAGATCTTATTTAAGCTCAAATTAATCTCTAGAGGCAAAATAATTCTAAACGTGACAATATGACATGATTATGAATATGACAATATGGCTTTAAAATTCGCATGGGAGAATGCCAAACACTAAATACATTAGTTAGGATGTACTTGGCTGCAAGTAACAGAAAACAACCTCCCCCCACACATCCTAAACTATGAGAAGTCTCAAAAATGTAGAACCTGCTCTCTTTCTATAATGCTGACTTGTCCATTTAATCTGGCTACTTTTAAGCATAACATTCCCAGAATTAACAATGAGAAAAGAAAACAGAAGCTGCAAAGGAATAAAATTAACCCAGTATTTCTTTTCTAAAGTGAGGGGAAATTACCTAGAGGCCTTCATATCTTATTGGACATATTTCATCACATGTTCAATCCTAAACTGATCATAGACAAGGAAAGAGACATATAATTGCCAACATTATTTAGAATAATAATAATTTTATAGCCCCCCACTTTGGATTTGGGTGGGGCTCAGATGCCCAACTATACATTATTGCCTGGTACCTGAAAAGGAAGTGAAGTTACACTAGCAAAACAGAATGGGCAGGGAAGATGACCACTGGGTAGGGAAATAACAGTGTCTCACAAAATTAGTATTCAGAATGTGTACAGAGTTCATCCAATCAATTTAAAATTTAGAAACATGAGCAAAAATGACAAATAGACAATGAAATATAAACGCCAAATAAACATATGAAAATATATTCAATCTTACTAAGCGACCATGGAAATGCGAATTATGTCAATAATGACATAACCATTTAATTTCCATTAGATGACAAGTTACCACACTTTAAAGAGCCAGATATCAAATATTTTAGACTTCGATGGTTAAGAAGCTAAACAGGGGCTATTTTGTAGATATGTACATAACCATTTAAATGTCACCATTAAAAAAATTTTAAACCACTGTTACTTTACAGGCTTATAAAAAAATGGTAGTGGGCCAGATTTGACCCATAAGCCAAAGTTTGTTATCTCCTCTATTAGATGGACAAAACTTCAAAAGCTTAATGATATTAAGTGATAGTGAAATAGAAGTACAAAGAGTGACCTGCAAATAGAAACGTTCATTGGAACAACCACTATGGACAATGATATGGTATTAACTTTGAAATAGGGTATTGTTCACACCCTATGACCCGATAATTTCATTGTTTGTCATTGCCTCTAAAAAAACTCTTGCACATATACACAAGAAAGCATGTACAAAATGTTTACTGTAGCATGGTTTATTTTTCAAAAACACTGGAAAAACCTAAATGTCCATCATCAGAAAATGGCTGAATAATCTAATTATGATATATTTGTATTCTTTATTTCAATGAACCAATTTTATTTATACAAATACAAATACATGATGAAGACACACTGATAACTGTCAAAAACATTTATAGTATAATATTATGCTAAAAATATATAAAATAATAATATACTTTTATATTGAATAAATATAGATGGCATATTCTAAAGAATATGTTTAGAATGTTAGAATATGTTAGAATATGCTCTCATTACTTTCAAGCAGAAGGAAAAGACGAGGTTCTGAAACTGTCTTCAGAAGAACCAAAGCTCTTGGTGTGTTTCTGGGCTTTTTAAAAATATTTTACAAAAAGAAAGTATTCATACACCACTTCTATTTGATTAAAAATTAAAATGCATATATATAACATTTCGAGAATTGACACAGAAGAGAGAATTAAGAAAACAGACATTTTTAGCTATAAAATGTTTAAATATCATAGCTAAAGATTTTATGTGAATATTAAAATACATATAAGTTCCGAGATAGGATTTAGGGGTCAAACAGACTAAACATTTGGAATCCCAACTTGCTAAGCTCCAAAGTTTATAAGGCAGTGAATGAAAGGTTCAGAATTCCCAAGAGTTGAACATAAGTCATCAGGGCTTTTTAACTAAATCCATTTATTTCATATTGAAGATAATGAAAGTTTAGGATATACCACTTCAAAATATGCCACTGTGGCATATTGATTATTTTGAGCTAAAGGCACTTGAGAAACAGCAGATGCAGGAAGAGCCCACTGACCCACCTTTTTCAACCAAAAGTAGGCCCTAAAATTTCCCATGAGAAAAAATGCCCTCCCTGTACCAGGAAGAGAATGTCCTTATCACCAGACACTGGGTGATCAAACTGAAATGCATCTGTGCAAAAACACACTTGCTAAATAGCTCTGATCTTCCACCAGTTTTGCTTCCCTGCTCCCATATTTATATCTCCTACTCACAGTTTGCTCTCTTATGTAGGCCTCCATGTATGTTTTTCTCTTGTTAATCTGTCTTATGTCAGATTAATTCTTAGGCCCAGTTGGAGACGCTAAGAGGGTACAGGAGAATTTTCCTTCCTCTACGATAACATTAAAAAATTATCAGATATTATCTTCATTAGGTTTTCAATATTCTTTTTGAAAAGCCTTCCACCTTGAATCATTTTAAATGAAAAACAGAAATAAATACACCACACACACACCTCTGATTTTAGCTGGAACGCAACAAAAGTATTCATCTATAGACAAGCAAAAAATATTCATCTATAGACAAGCTCTCAGATATTGCCTTTCTCACTTGAAGTGACCTACCTCCTGCTTTCATACACGAGATGGTTGAAAGGAATGATATCCAACTGCAACTTTTTCCTTTACATTTGAATATTAAGAGGCCACTTCCCTGATGATCTGGCAAAGATACTTTATTAACAAAAAGCCACTCTGTCCTAGCCCTGGGGCATTTCTGATACTGGGCATACAGCAGAAGACAAAGATGTACCAAGAGACAAGAATTCAAACATTCTTTTTAAAAAAATGTTTTTAACTTACATCCAAATTAGTTAGCATATAGCACAACAATGATTTCAGGAGTAGATTCCTTAGGGCCCCTTACCCATTTAGCCCATCTCCCCTCCCACAACCCCTCCAGTAACCCTCGTTTGTTCTCCAGATTTATGACTCTTTTCTGTTTTGTCCCCCTCCCTGTTTTTATATTATTTTTTTTCCTTTCCCTTATGTTCATCTGTTTTGTCTCTTAAGGTCCTCATATGAGTGAAGTCGTATGATTTTTGTCTTTCTCTGACTAATTTCACTTAACATAATACCCTCCAGTTCCATCCACGTAATTGCAAATGGCAAGATTTCATTCTTTTTGACTGCCGAGTAATACTCCATTGTATACATATACCACATCTTCTTTATCCATTCATCCATCGATGGACATTTGGGCTCTTTCCATACTTTGGCTATTGTTGAGAGTGGTGCTATACACATGGGGGTGCATGTGTCCCTTTGAAACAGCACACCTGTATCCCTTGGATAAACGCCTAGTAGTGCAATTGCTGGGTGGTAGGGTAGTTCTATTTTTAGTTTTTTGAGGAAACTCCACACTGTTTTATAGAGTGGCTGCACCAGTTTGCATCCCCACCAACAGTGCAAAAGAGATCCTCTTTCTCTGCATCCTCGCCAACATCTGTTGTTGCCTGAGTTGTTAATGCTAGCCATTCTGACAGGTATGAGGTGGTATCTCATTGTGGTTTTGATTTGTATTTCCTTGATGATGAGTGATGTTGAGCATTTTTTCATGTGTCGGTTGGCCATCTGGATGTCTTCTTTAGAAAAGTGTCTATTCGTGTCTTTTGCCCATTTCTTCACTGGATTATTTGTCTTTTGGGTGTGGAGTTTGGTGAGTTCTTTATAGATTTTGGATACTAGCCCTTTATCCAATATGTCATTTGCAAATATCTTTTCCCATTTCATCGGTTGCCTTTTAGTTTTATTGATTGTTTCCTTTGCAGTGCAGAAGCTTTTTACCTTGATGAGGTCCCAATAGTTCATTTTTGCTTTTAATTCCCTTGCCTTTGAAGATGTGTCAAGTAAGAAATTGCTGCAGCTGAGGTCATAGAGGTTTTTTCCTACTTTCTCCTCTAGGGTTTTGATGCTTTCCTGTCTCACATTCAGGTCCTTCATCCATTTTGAGTTTATTTTTGTGAATAGTGTAAGAAAGTGGTCTAGTTTCATTCTTCTGCATGTTGCTGTCCAGTTCTCCCAGCACCATTTGTTAAAGAGACTGTCATTTTTCCATTGGATATTCTTTCCTGCTTTGTCAAAGATTAGCTGGCCATACATTTGTGGGTCCATTTCTGGGTTCTCTATTCTGTTCCATTAATCTGAGTGTCTGTTCTTGTGCCAGTACCATACTGTCTCGATGATTACAGCTTTGCAGTATAGCTTGAAGTCTGGGATTGTGATGCTTCCTGCTTTGGTTTTCTTTCTCAAGACTGCTTTGGCTATTTGGGGTCTTTTTTGGTTCCATACAAACTTTAGGATTATTTGTTCTAGCTCTGTGAAGAATGCTGGTGTTATTTTGATAGGGATTGCATTGAATATGTAGATTGCTTTGGGTAGTATCGACATTTTAACAATATTTGTTCTTCCTATTCAGGAGCATGGAATCTTTTTCCATTTTTTTGTGTCTTCTTCAATTTCTTTCATAAGCTTTTTATAGTTGTCAGTGTGTAGATTTTTCACCTCTTTGGTTAGATTATTCCTAGGTATTTTATGGTTTTTGGTGCAACTGTAAACGGGATTGATTCCTTGATTTCTCTTTCTGTTGCTTCATTGTTGGTGTACAGGAAACATTCTTATACTGTAGCACTGAGTAGACCATTGTTTATGCTCATACCCTCTTAAAACTGTCTAAAATTATTGGGACTGTTGTAGAGTTCTCGGCAAGATGTCCCAATAAGTGCCCAATAAGTTCCCACACGCCACTGTTCAAAATACAAATATTTACCAGACACAGGATTCTAGGGTATAGCTTGTTTGTTTGTTTTGTTTGCTTGTTTGTTTTCAGCACTTTAAGGATATTCTTTCACTTTTTTCTGGCCTCCTGCTTCTGATAAGAAGTCAGCAGTTAAATCATTGTTTCTCTGTATGAAACTATCTTCAAGGTTACCAACTCTTGTCATTTTCACCTTATGGTTAAGTGAAATTTTTATTTCTTCAAGTCTAGAATTTACATTTTTTTCTTTTATATATTTATTTATCTGATGAGATATTTTATCTTTAACTTTTCATTCATCTTGAATATATTTTCTTTACCTCTTTGACCACAGTTATAAAAGGTACTTTAAAATTCTTGCTATTCAAACTTCTGGGTCAGCTTGGAGTTATTATTCTTTAATTGTTCTTTGTCTTATTAATGAGTCATATGTCCCTAGTTCTCCATATTTCACGTAATTTGGGTTTGTACCCTGGACACTGTAAATGTTATATGAATTTGATTTTAATCCTCAGAATGTTAATTTTATTAAAGCTAACAATTAACTTATTTGGACTCAAACTGCCAATTGTGTCTTCTGATTAGCACCTCAAGAGTCAGTTGATTATTTTCTCTGTATCTAAATTCTCTCCCACACAATATGGTTCTGGAAACATCCCAAGATTTGAGCAAAGTTTACAGAGATTTGGAGGCTTCTTTTTTTCAGATATCTCTTTTCCAGGATTCTACCCTAATTTTCCTATGGCTATGGTTACTCCAATCTCTGTTCTCCAATTCCTCAGGCCAGAGAGCTATGGTTTCCTATCAGAGTTTTAGCCACCCTATGCAAATGTGATCACAGCCTGTCATCATGCTGAAGACCATAAAAATGGAATCTCACACCCCCTGATACTTCTCCCCAGACCACCAGATTTAGACTACTTTCCAGTAAGAGCTTAACTGGAAGGAAAATCTCTGATAGCTTTTTCTACTCCTGATTTGGCTAAATGGTACAAAAGACAAAGAATTGATTTTTGAAATATTCTCAGAAATGTATCATTTTGCACGAAGGATTTCTCTTTCATGTACTTTTGAACTTTAATTCTATAGTATTAGTAATGTAGTCAAACCTAGGAGATGTAGTGTCCCACTTAAACATTTCTGCTTCATATGATCCCATTAAAAATACCAAAAGCATTGATGGAAGCATCTTGAAAAACATGGTGTAGAACTTATAAGAGCAAGAAATAAAGGTGACATTTCTGTGATAATACAGTTCACTTCACTGTGTGAAGAAGCTAAATAGTACATCCTTCCTTGCCACAGAGGCAAGAAAAATATAACAATAATGAGGACTTCATTTGTCCAAGACAAGGCAGCAAATCTCATTTGCTAAAATTAACAGTTATGAGAAGTTCTTATCTAGCCTTTATGATAATCTCAGTCCTCCAATGGTAGAAGCAATGATGTGAGGAACTACTCTAGACCTAATTTTAACCAGGAGGGGAGGTATTTGGTGATGGAGAAATGGTAAAAGTCTTAGAAGAAAGTAGTCCTATGAGTAGACACAGAGTTACCAGGTGCTAAGGACAACAAAACTTCTTAAAATGTTATTTTACAAGCAAAAAGGTGAACAAAAGAGGGCCAGGCCACCTACATGAGACAAAATGTGTTATGTTGAAGTTTGACAGAAACAAAACTGAGTTATCTAAATTCCTGTTTTTGCTTCTTGATTTCTCTGCCAAGTGTAGAACAAACATTCATAAGGGAATCCAAAATCCAAGGGTAGTAAAGTTGTTTTATGTGAGCTCAAGTCATTTGGCTTAGATGAATTGTATCCTAAGGCTCTACAAGAATTTATAAATGAAATCACTCAACAAGCATCCTTGTTTAATGAGAAATCTTAGAGAAGGGCAAAGGAAGCTGAAAACTGGAATAAAGCCAATGTCAGTCCCACTTCTAAGTGGGAAATGATAGGTCTGGCAAACAAACTACTGGATAGAAGCATGGGTTACTGAGGAAATGGATGGGGAGCACCTAGAAGAGAGAGGAGCCATCATAAACTGTCTTAGAATGGCTTGTCACATTCCGCATTATGTTTTGCTCTCAGAGGATGACAGGATCTAACCAATATGAGAATGCGGGACACAAAGCTTATGGGACTCATCAAGTCCACTATCAGTTCTCTTTTCAGATCCTTTTGTGTAGAATGGAGAAATATGGCTTCAATTCTAAGAAAGATTATCAGATTAATAGTGGGTAGATTTATTACACACAAGGAGTAGTGACTTGGGTAGTAAGGAATTGATGTCAACCCACAAAATAATCTTGACAGAAATTATGGCTTGAACTCTCTCCCCCCAAAAGACAGGCTGAAGTCTCATCCCCGGTACCCAGGAATCTGACCTTTTTGGAAATAGGGTCTTTGCAAATGTAATCAAGTTAAGGTGAGGTCAGTAAAGTGGGCCTTAATACATTATGAAAGGAAAAACACCATGTGACAATGGATAGACATCAAAGTGCTGTGGCTACCAGCCATGGGATGCTAAGGATTGCCAGCAAACCACCAGAAACTGGGAAGACAGGAGGAAGGATTATCCCCTTCCAGTTTCAGAAGGAGCAAGGCCTGGCTAACACCTTAATATCAGACTTCTAACCTCCAGAACTGTGAGAGAATAAAGTTCTGCTTTTATAAGCTACCTAGTTTCCTAGTTGTTGCAACATCCCTAGGAAACTAATATTACAGGTATGTCCTAGAATCAGGAACCTGATCCTGACTCAGGTCCATTCAACATTCTAAAAAGAATTGTAAAGATACAAGAGGCATGCTAGAAAAGGCTAGGAACAAAAATTATAAGAATAAAAAGGTATTTAATTTAAAATAATAATATATGTAACTAGTTTAGCATAGTTTTATCACCATTTAAAAATAAAAATACACAAGTACATGAAGAGTTTATGTTTTCAAATTTTTAGTTACCCAGAAATTCAAGAAAGTTGTGTGTCTTGATAAATTAATTATAGACCATTCTACCATCTTAATAAGCAAAATTGGAGGAGAAAGTTTAATTCCAAATACAACACCATAAAGAAGTCTGAACAGTGAGGCCAAGTTCAGGGGGAAATGATCAAAAGGAAGGGACTCGAAACCATGCCATATTAATGCTTAAAGAAGATGACAGCATAAAGTAACAAAGTAAATAAAGAGAGTTTAGTGAGGAAAAGATACGATTCAAAGCAGATACTACACTGTCCACAAATACAGCACTGAAGAGGCACCCGATGGTTTCTAGGTGACCCCAGAAGGCTGAAATAGTCTCACACTCCCATAACTACAACGCATGAAGCAATGTGCTACCTGCAGTTTGCATTAAGAATAAAAGGGTCACATTGTGGCTAATAACATAAATGCAATATCCAATTATTCTGAGAACCCTCTTTCTCCTCATTTTAACATCCCTGAAATGAGCAGCTGTCTTACAACCACTGACTGCCAGGTGGCAGTGATAGAGGACTTTCACCAACTCTGCGTGGACATCGCTGTTCACATTTTTGTCCACTTTGCCTGTCCTGCACATTGCTGGTATATCACAATGTTGAATTTAGTTACCACTTACAGTATTTGAAAATACTGTACTCTGATTAGCAATGAAATGAAACTATTGCATGTGAAGTAAGGCATGGGAACACAGCAAAAATGCACCTGTTTACGGAGCAAATATTAAATTAGCAGAGCAAATATTAACAATGGAAGGAATGATTACAATTCCATGTTTACTTACAATGAAACAATCAACTGCTTTACATGACTCAGGAAAAAATGGCATTTTGCTATGTTTTGTGACTGATTTACATGCAAAAAGATTACCTATCTCCTGCTAAGCAACACAATTGTAAGCAAGAAGTACTGTTGTAGTTCTCGGAAGAGAAGAAACAATGTTCAAAACTAAAAGAGGCTAGTGCGACCCATCCCTGCATCAGAGAGCATACTGAGGCACCGTCCAGTAGTCTGCTTGGCAGCATTTTTGTCCTTAGTGAAATAGAACTCATGTTACATCTTAGGACGGATAATCTTACATTTAAGAAAATAGGGCACTTTGTTTATACAGAACTTTATAATTTACAAAGCATTCCACAAATGCCATTTTAATTGACCTCAACAGCTACCTGAAATAGAGGTAGGTCTTTTTAAAAGTCAACAACGGATGCTCAGTAGCTAAGTAACTTGCCTAAGGTCCCATGTTTCACAAGACAAAACTGCAAGTAACAGTAAAGGCTCCTGACTCCTATTCCAGGGCTTTTTCTATTAAAAAGAGAAAATGACAGATTCATTGGTTTTTCCTGGAAATATTTAGGTAAATTAAGGCCTAGAAGAAGAGAACATCTACAATATATAAGAACTCAGGAGAAGAACCTGGCCTTTTGATATCCAAAAAACACATCGAATGAACGATTAATCTTTTCAAAGCCCATTTCACTATTACCTGGAGGGGCTCAGAAAACAGAAATCAAGAAAGTTATCAAAAGTAATACACACAGAAACCAACTCTTTCTCTCCTGGGAAACAATTAAGAGCCTTGCTATTTAACCTCCACCAAAGCTAATGTAATTCTGAAACTGAATATTACTGAAAAGATTTCCTAATCCAGGCTCACACATATGCACAACTACAAACACAGACTCTAATTTTTAAATATCTGTGTCTTCGGAAGCAAATATTAGCCTCTTTAATAGATCTCCTTGATATAAAGTATACAAATATTCTGATTCCTGGATTTAAAATAAACTTCAAAATAAAGAACTATGGTGTGTTACAGTTTTAGATATTCTCACAAACTTTATTTAATCATTTTATTCACACTGTATCTTAATCTTGACAACAATCCTGTAAAGCGGCATCATCACCACCATCACCGTCACCACCGTCGTCATCTGAATCATCGTCACCACCATAATCATTATCATCTGTATCATCACCACCATCAGTATCACTGCCATTTGACAAAGAAAGAGACAGGTACAGAGCAATCATCACAAGTAGCTCAAAGTCACTCTGCCAAGTGGGTCATCCCACCTTTGGGCTATTGTGAATACTGCTGCTCTGAAGACAAGCATCTGTTTGAGTCCCTGTTTAGGAGTGGGATTGCTGGATCATATCATAATTCTTTTTAAAAAAAATGTTTATTCAAACAATCCTAAAATTTGTATGGAACCAGAAAAGACCCTAAATAGCCAAAGCACTCCTGAAAAAGAAAACCAAAGCTGGAGGCATCACAATTCTGGACTTCAAGCTGTATTACAAAGCTGTAATCATCAAAACAGTATGGTACTGGCACAAAAACAGACACACAGATCAATGGAACAGAACAGAGAGCCCAGAAATGGACCCACAAATGTATGGCTAACTAATCTTCAACAAAGCAGGAAAGAATATCCAACGGAAAAACAACGGGTTTCTTTAACAAATGGTGCTGCGAGAACTGGACAGCAACATGCAGAAGAATGAAATTAGACTACTTTCTTACACTAGTCACAAAAGTCAAGTCAAAATGGATGAAGGACCTGAATGTGAGACAGGAAGCATCAAAACCCTAGAGGAGAAAGGAAGCAAAAACCTCTCTGACCTCAGCCGCAGCAATTTCTTACTTGACACATCTTCAAAGGCAAGGGAATTAAAAGCAAAAATGAACTATTGGGACCTCATCAAGGTAAAAAGCTTCTGCACTGCAAAGGAAACAATCAATACAACTAAAAGGCAACCGACGAAATGGGAAAAGATATTTGCAAATGACATATTGCATAAAGGGCTAGTATCCAAAATCTATAAAGAACTCACCAAATCCACACCCAAAAAACAAATAATCGAGCGAAGAAATGGGAAGACACAAATAGACACTTTTCTAAAGAAGACATCCAAATAGCCAACAGGCACATGAAAAGATGCTCAATGTCACTCCTCATCAGGAAAATACAAATCAAAACCACACTGAGATATCACCTCATGCTGGTCAGAGTGGCTAAAATGAACAAATCAGGAGACTATAGATGCTGGCAAGGATGTGGAGAAACGGGAACCCTCTTGCACTGTTGGTGGGAATGCAAGCTGGTGCAGCCACTCTGGAAAACAGTGTGGAGGTTCCTCAAAAATTTAAAATAGATCTACCCTGTGACCCAGCAATAGCACTGCTAAGAATTTACCCAAGGGATACAGGAGTGCTGATGCATAAGGGCACTTGTGCCCCAATGTTTATAGCAGCACTTTCAACAATAGCCAAATTATGGAAAGAGCCTAAATGTACATCAACTGATGAATGGATAAAGAAGATGTGGTTTATATATGCAATGGAATACTATGTGGCAATGAGAAAGAATGAAATCTGGCCATTTGTAGCAATGTGGATGGAACTGGAGAGTATTATGTAAGTGAAATAAGTCAGGCAGAAAAGACAGATACCATATGTTTTCACTCATATGTGGATCCTGAGAAACTTAACAGAAGACCATGGGGGAGGAGAAGGGGGCAGAAAAAGTTACAGAGAGGGAGGGAGGCAAACCATAAGAGACTCTTAAATACCGAGAACAAACTGAGGGTTGATGTGGGGTTGGGGAGAGGGGAAAGTGGGTGATGGGCACTGAGGAGGCCACCTGTTGGAATGTGCACTGGGTGTTGTATGGAAACCAATTTGACAATAAATTCTATAAAAAATTTTTTAAATGTTTACTTATTTATTTTTGAGGGGGGAGGGGGGTGGGGGTAAGGGGCAGAGAGAAAGGAAGAGACAGAGAGAATCCCAAGCAGACCCCACACTGTCAGCGCAGAGACAGACATGGGGCTTGAACTCACAAACTGTGAGATCATGACCTGAGTTGAAATCATGAGTTGGACTCAACCGCCTGAGCCACCCAGGCACCCTACTAAGTTTAACTTTTTGAATTACTGCCAAACCATTTTCCACAGCAGCTGTACTGTTTTACATTCCCACCAGCAAGACACAAGGATTCCAATTTCTCTACATCCTCTCTAACACTTGTACCTTCTGGTTTTTTGATAATAGCCATCCTAATGGGTGTGAAGTGATATCCTACTGTGGCCATTGTCCATATTTAATTGGATCATTTTTCTTTTTATTGTTGAGTTGTTAGAGTTCTTTATATATTCTAGATATTCCTTTTGATCAAACAACATCTGTTACATATTGATAATGTCCAGCATGAAACTGATATATGACAGAGTCCCCTATAACGATTTCCACTCAGATACTGGCAAAGAATTCCATGTTTAAAGGATAATTTACATGTGGAGTGAAGAGCATTTTTACTGAATTTACTAAGCAACCAGAGCAACCCATGTGTTTAGTATTCAGAGCAAACGCAGCTGCAGTTCCCAGCATGCCTCTTTGTGCATATTGTACCTCCATGTGTATGAGTATTCATTTTGTAAGATCTGTTACTTTAAGAGCCACTCTCAAACTCCAAAAATTACTTTAAAATTCACAGTTCCTCAATGGACAGAATTAGAACCTGCCATTTGTTTACTAATGAAGAGCCCCGAAATGGCAACTCCAGAAAACCACAGAGTGGTGGGAAATGGCATTTTATTAAATGCTGCAAGAGTTTCAAGCACAAAATGGGCAGGGGCGAGGAGAGAGGGACTATTTCTGTGAGTAGCTAGATGATGCCTTTCCGTTTCCTTATCGCAGCACTAAGGATTCCCATTCAAATTGAGCAGCCTCGGACAGCCCAGATGGAATACAAACAGATGCAGGAGGAGTGGAGCAGGGTTAGCGAAGTGTGCAGTTGGTGAGATTGATGTTGATACCCTTCACTGCCAAGTGAAATGCCAATAATGCTTGTATAGCATTTTGTGAGGGCAATGGGAGTATTGATTCCTGAGCAATAATAAAGAATGAAGCCGCTCTCTCAGGTATAAAAATATTGGCAACTGTTACAAAGAATTGACTCATAGGGGCCTGAGTGCTGGCCTATCTTAATACAAATAATTCAGGCTTCAGAAGGATTTCAAGAGCAGCCAGGCATGGTCTCAGGCACCGGTTCTGCTATTAATTTACCTGAGGCTTTCACGGGCCTCCCAGTCTATCAGCCAATTGGTCTTAGCAGAGCAGGAGCTAAATGGATTTCTGAGGTCTCATTGAGAGTTGAGAGAAG
Organism: Panthera onca; assembly: GCF_046562875.1. NCBI lineage: Eukaryota > Metazoa > Chordata > Mammalia > Carnivora > Felidae > Panthera > Panthera onca. The sequence continues at coordinate 23,131,997 of NC_138351.1, forward strand.
ACAACAAAAATGAAGAAAGAAAGGAAGAAGAAAGAAGGACTATAAAATTTTTTCAAGTGTATTTTTAAAGTTACAGATTCTATTTGTGTTTCTTTCTGAAAATGAAGTAATGCATGTGGCAACCACCTCAGCAAAGAATACCGTGTGTGCTTCTAAACACATTTCTATTAGAGGTGTGATTTCCGGGAAGAATGTTTTATGCTATTGATTACAATAAGTCTTACACACTGAAACCAAAATGTAGCCCTTATGAACGTTTAGACCGATTATATTTAATGGTATCATCTACTTGGCAGGAAAGCTTACAAACACTCTTAGAAAGAGCTGGAAAACTGGCCTGAGAAGAGGTACAATGTCCCACTCCCAAAGTCACCTGTTCTCAAAATAGGCAACCTCTTAGAGAAATAAAAATAAATCATCACCACTGGGACAACTAAACATGTTAACAACTTTTCCGAAGTTTAAAAGTGGTTGGTCTCACATGAACTCAGTACCTGGCCTCAGGATCGTAAACCTATTTGAAATCATGAAATCTTTAAAATCTTTTGCATTTATTTTTGGTTTTTTTTTTATGCTCAACTCTTGATCACTCTTAAGAACACATATGTAACATAAGTCAAAAAGAAAGGTAATTAAAATCGACCAGATTGAGAAAACAATAGGCTGATACAAACTCAACGTCAGTAATATCACAGAAACACTGGGATTCTAGGTCAGCTTGTGAAATAACCCACGCTGGCCTAAGTAGGTTGCTTCATACAGTTTTAAAAGCCCTCGTCATGACAGTCTATCTAAAATGCCCAATGTTGGAGCACCTGGTTTGCTCAGTCAGTTGAGTGTCTGACTCTCGATCTTGGCCCAAGTCATGATCCGAGAGTTGTGGGATCGAGCCCTGTGTTGGGCTCTGTGCTGAGTGTGGAGCCTATTTAAGATCCTCTCTCTTTCCCTCTGCCCATTTCCCTCACTTGTGCTTGCTCTTTCTCTAAAATAAAAATGAATGGATGAATAAATGGATAGATAGACAGATGGATAGATAAGACAGACAGACAGACAGACAGATAATAAATTGCCCAGTGTTGTCAAAGGTGAAATAAAGTTATTCTCACATGCTGTTGGGAGGATGGTAAGGCTTTACCATCTTCAACACTTCAATATATATATCAAAACTTTAACATGTTGCTTAATTTGACCCTGAAATCATACATATAAACATGGATGTTCACAATAATTTAGCCATAAGATTGTTTAGAGCTATGTTGTTTATAATGTTGAAAAATTGAAGGAAAAGTATCTAAATGTCCCACAGCAGGAACTGAGCAATTTTAAGTGACACAGGCTTCAGTTCTTATTTAAAAAGGAGGAAAATCAATAGCCACTGTGATTGACACTACAGGTCACCCAATATCAATATCATCTTACCCCCATCTTCCTTTAGAATAAGTTCTTGATTTTGTTAATATAGTCACCCCTCACCATGTAACTCAGAAAAGGTGACCCTCTGTCTAGTCCCAGGGAAGGAGCATGCTTAGTATAAGCCAACCAGAGTCATCTCTTGACCTTTAACAGTGATGAGAGAAAATAGATTTCTTTACTGCTTAGGACAATGTGGCCTAAAATTTCCTGCTATGAATACATTATTATATATTTATAATAATATAAACATATATTATCTCCACTATAAAACATTATAGCTGAATGCATCCTCAAGAATAGATTATTTTTAATATATTACTTTCAGAAGTAAGAATACAAAACAGTATATACTCTCTGGCTTCACTTTTGTTATCAGACATTATATAAATACATTCCAAAATACTGAGTATCTTGAAGAATTATAGTGATATTATACATGATTTTTTACTTGTGTGTTTATACATTCTAAATTTATGATTGTGAATATGTATTGTAATTGAAATACGAAGATAAGAAAAGCAATTTTTAAAATCCCAACCAATATTAGTTAACATAAATAATTTGCAGGTTATATTTGCTTATCTGGTTCTATAGCAACTGAGAGCCAGGAATTTCTAGCTATATTTTAAAGAAGAGGATAATAAGGTTCAAAGAATCTAATTTTGCTTCCATAGCAGCAGGTATCATTTAGAATTAGGTCCCCCACTGAATTCTTGGTCTGTGCAGCAGGTACTAGATGAGAAGATACATATTATCTAAAATTGAAAACATTTTCCTGTTGCTATTTTGATATAATAATACAGCTTCATTATTTCATTAATTTATTAAAAACATTTATTGAGCATCTGTTGTGTTCCAGGCAACATGCTAGCTAGGCAGAGGGATGATAAAGATGAATGAAAAATGGTCTCTACCCTGCAGGAGCTCACAGTCAAAAGGACAAAACAGGCATGTAAAAGTCTATGCTGTAATAAGATACTGCTGAAATGGAGGCATAAGAGAAGTAAGTGAAAACATAAAGAAGAAAGTGATTAGTCCTAATTCTATGACAGGGAAGAGACACAGGGGCAACTGCACTAAATTCTGGACCTTAAATAATTAGTAGAAACTACCCATGGACTGGAGGAGATAAGCCTAGCAAAGGGAAAAACAAAGAGGTATGATTATCTGTGGGGTGTCCTGGGAAGATCGAATAGACGGATTTGACTGCAATATGAGAAAGGTAGGGCAACGAGAAGGAAAGAAGCTGGGAAAATAAAATGTGTATCCACTTGAATATTTAGACAACGGGGAGCTGCAAAAGTTGTTTAGAAGCAAATATATCTCTGTCTTAAGTATCATAGGAAGACAGTCTGAGGGAAAATATGAATGTAGAGTGGTTACTTAGGCTGATACTACAATCATCCAGGTGAGAAGTAATGAGAATGTAAACTGGGACAAGGATGATGGAATTAGGGACAGGCACAGGAGTAAGGGACCTATTTAAAGGTAGCACTGATGGTATTACTGTGGCAGCTGATGCAGGAGAGAGACAGCAAGAACTTGCTCATTCAAGGAGTAGGAAGGCTGTAAGCATCTTAAATGGGACAGGAAATACACAAAGAATTTGGAGAGAAAAAAAAAATGTGATAAACCTGGTTTTCAAAAGTATGACTTTAAAATTCCTGAAGGAGAGGAAGTAGAAAGAGTTAACAAGAATTTGGTAACATCTTTGTTTTAGCTTCTCTCTTTCTCAAATGAAGAATTATATCTACAAGTAATACCCAATCTTTAAATATCATTTAAGAGGAGAGATACAAAAATTCTCCCTGGCTACTAGCCTAAAGCAGCAGCAGCAACAGCAGGAAAACAAAAACAAAAACAAAAACAAAAACAACCCCCCCCCCCCCCCCACACACACACACACACAAACCCACAAAAAATCCTGGCTATTTCTTTTAGCAATGGAATGAAGAAAAATCATCAGGGATTAATAAAAAAAACCCAAAGCCCATTTCTAGCTTGGGAATCAAGCCTGAATGAACAACATTCATTTGCTCTGCAAAATACAAAACAGTAACATAAACATAACACTTTGTCGAAGGCCATTTGAATTTCTGCAGTCCCGACAAAAGGAGAAACCCTTACTCTGGAGAAACCCTTTCATAGCTCAGAGCTCATGAGATTCCTCCAGACTTGCGATCCTACCTGCAGAACAGTCATTAATAAAATAATTAAAAACTACCAAGGGAATATGGTGAGGGAACATCAGCCAGAACAGAAAACAGAAAAATAAGTAGCCTCAAGTGCCTGAAATAAAAGAAGAGTTGGAGAGTGTTATAAAGATATATAGGTAGATAAAAGAGATAAGGAAAGAAATAAGGAAAGATTAGAACAATCTGAGAAAGGAATGAATAGACTTGAGATGGAACCACCATGAAAAGATGGTCACTGAAATAAATACTTCCAAGGATGTGACAAAATAAGTCATACTGTGAATTAGGAAACACATAGTACTGAATGACAATGGGAACAATATCAAAGTCTGTGGGATGGAGCGAGAGCATTTAACAGAGCATTTAGACTGTTGATATCATATAGTAGTAAGCAAGGAAGATTAAAAGTTCTCTTAAGTTACTTACCAATATGAGAAGTTTGAAAAAGTCAGTTAAGCATCCAACTCTTGGTTTTGGTTCAGGTCATGATCTCATGGTTCATGAGATCAAGCCCCCATCGGGCTCTGTGATGGCATTGTGGGGCCTCCTTGGGATCCTCTCTCTCCCTCTCTCTCTGTCCCTCCCCGGCCCTCCCTCTCTCAAAATAAATAAACTTTAACAAAGACTTAATATTCTCTTTTAAGATGGCAGCACTCCACAAATTGATCTTATGGTCAACTGATTTTCTTTTTTTTTTTTTTAATTTTTTTTTAACGTTTATTTATTTTTGAGACAGAGAGAGACAGAGCATGAACGGGGGAGGGTCAGAGAGAGGGAGACACAGAATCTGAAACAGGCTCCAGGCTCTGAGCTGTCAGCACAGAGCCCGACGCAGGGCTCGAACTCACGGACCACGAGATCATGACCTGAGCCGAAGTCGGCCGCTTAACCGACTGAGCCACCCAGGCGCCCCTGGTCAACTGATTTTCAACAAGCATACCAAGACAATTAAATGGGGAAAGAGAATCTCTTCAACAAGTGGTACTGACACAGCTGCATATCTACATGCAAAAGAAAAATGTTAGACCCCTATATCAGACCAATATAAAAACTCAAGACGAAATCAAAGATCTAAATGTAGAAACTAAAAGAATAAAATTATTGGAAAAAAACATAGGCATAAATCTTCATGACCTGGAACTTACGTCAATGGTTTCTTAGATATAACTTCAAAAGCATAAGCAACAAAGGAAATCATCACCACAATCAATTTTGAAACATTTTTATGAACCCACAAAGAAACACCATACTCACTGGCAGTCATTCCCCATTATCACTTTGGTTACTAAATGCTTACAAAAATATATAATGTATATAATTTATAAAACAGCAGCTGCATGCTGTGGGGTGTTGTATACAAATACATATCACTCTTACTTCATGGGCTTCTCTGGACTTTGCCTCATGTGCCTTTTCACTTTGCTGATTTTCCTCTGGATCCTTCCACTGTTATAAACCATAACTGTTCATAGAAGAACTTCTGAGTCCTGTGAGTCCTTCTCACAACCCATCAAATCTGGTGGTAATCTTGGTAAGCCTTAACACAAATACTTCCTAAAATTCTTCAGTCTCTCACACATAAAAGTCATCGTTTAAAACCTTCCAGATGAATGAATGAACTGGACATAACACTATACCCACTCATGCCCTCTGGCACTAGGAAATATTATGACTGACACTCAGCAGAAGACACTTTAACTTTAGCAACTGGAATAAGTTGCTATGGTCTAGTTGGCTTTACTTGTAACCAAAAACAAACAAACATAATATTCATGTTTTCTTCCTCAGAATATATGAAAACTGGAAGACATATTAAATAATAAATTGAAAAATGAAAGAAAATAACTTTGAACAATAATGCTGTGAGGTCAAGAAAGAAGTATTGTTTAAAAAAAAAGAAAGCAAACACTGAGATTACCACCTCATGCTGGTCAGAGTGGCTAAAATGAACAAATTAGGAGACTATAGATGCTGGCGAGGATGTGGAGAAACGGGAACCCTCTTGCACTGTTGGTGGGAATGTAAACTGGTACAGCCACTCTGGAAAACACTGTGGAGGTTCCTCAAAAAATTAAAAATAGATCTACCCTGTGACCCAGCAATAGCACTGCTAGGAATTTACCCAAGGGATACAGGAGTGCTGATGCATAAGGGCACTTGTGCCCCAATGTTTATAGCAGCACTTTCAACAATAGCCAAATTATGGAAAGAGCCTAAATGTCCATCAACTGATGAATGGATAAAGAAGATGTGGTTTATATATGCAATGGAATACTATGTGGCAATGAGAAAGAATGAAATCTGGCCATTTGTAGCAACATGGATGGAACTGGAGAGTATTACGTAAGCGAAGTAAGTCAGGCAGAGAAAGACAGATACCGTATGTTTTCACTCATATGTGGATCCTAGAAACTTAACAGAAGACCAGGGGGGTGGGGAAGGGGGGAAAAGTCACAGAGAGGGAAGGAAACAAACCATAAGTGACTCTTTAATACTGAGAACAAACTGAGGATTGATGTGGGGTTGGGGAGAGGGAAAGTGGGTGATGGGCATTGAGGAGGGCACCTGTTGGAATGTGCACTGGCTGTTGTATGGAAACCAATATGACAATAAATCATATATGTGTGTGTGTATATATATATATATATATATATACAGAAAATTAAAGTTATTGTAAGATCTAAGATAAAAAATAATTATCTGGTCCTAAACTTGAATAAAAATCAAATATATATAATTTGAAACATGTGGACTAATGAAAAGTAGAATAGGGAAAGAAAAATGTCAAATACAAGGCAGAAATCCTAAAAATATCAATTGGCCCAATGATTAAGCTAGACCAGAAGGGTAAAGCAATATTTAAATGTGAAGATAGAATAAAGAAAGCCATCAGTTCTGAAGATAAGTCACATGCCTGAGGTAGGAAAAGCACTTGTCTCTATGGACATATTCACTACATTTGAATATCCATCACTTGGAATTATGTTTATAGTCATCTACCTTTATTAGAGAACTTTGTTCAGTAATCATTAATATGGCTGAAAAACATGAAAATATCAATTGTCTGATTTAGTTAGGTACCTACATCTTCGGTCTTTGGAGTATTTTAATAAAATCAGTTCTTTTGCCCTCAAGTTCCTATATAATACATAAAGTATTATTACTCAGTTATAGAGTCAGTGAAGCTAGCATTGGGAAATACAACCACATGGAAATAAGTACAAAATATCCTGATTTTTACAGAACTAGAATTTATAGAACTATACATAGAATGTGATCTCATCTGTGCAAATAACAATACACTATACATATACTATATACATATACACTATACATATATATACTATAGTATAAATACATATATGTACTGTATATATACTATATATATATATACACTATACATTGTATACATAGAATGTGATCTCATCTGTGCAAAACAATACACTATACATATACTATATACATATACACTATACATATATACTACACTATACATACATACATATACTATATATATATATATATATATATATATATATACACACTATACATTCTATATATACAATGTGATTGTATCTGTGCAAATACAAAATATATATATTTAAATATATAGTGATATAAATTTAAATATATATATATATATATATATATATATATATATATATATATCTTCAGAGAGATGATACACTGAAAAAATATCCTTCAGATTTCATAAAAAATTACTAATAATACTTAATTTTGAGGAACAAGATTGAGCACATTGTAGTGGCCAGTGGTAAAGAGAATCCTTGTGTTTCATTTTGTACTTTTTGCTATCATTCAAACTTCCCCAATGATAATATATTACTTATTCAATTGAATACGTAGTTTAGGTATTAAATGTAAGTCACAAGATAATCTAGCCATGGAAGTGCTGAGACCACTAAGTCTTCAAGTTGTTGCAGGGCTGAGTTAATATGGTGAGACACAATAGGGAGAGTAAGTGTAAGACTGGACTTTAAGGGACCTGGATCAGAGGGGACAAGACATTAAGTTGAGCCATGGAGTTTTTATGGATGTGGGAAATCTCTCATGTAACACAGGGCTTAAAACCATACAAGGACTACATGATGAGAAGATAATAATGTGTTGGTCTGAAAACTTGGCAAAAGCAGTAATCCACACTAAGTGTAACAGAAATGTCAAAATTGCCAAGGCAGACTGTGAAAAGTGAGAAGTGGACTTCTGAGAAAAATATTACTCAAGGCCAGAGAATCCACCAAATTGCAATGTTTCAGGGGCAGATCCAGAGGATACTCCATTTACCTAAGCAATAAAGGAGGTGCACGTAAAAGGGGCACCAGTATCACTGCAAAGCTCAGTGGCAGCTCTGCTTTGTAGGCCAACGCTGATGGTAGAAGATACCATTACAGAACGTGGCCTTCTAGAAGCAATGGGAAATTACAGAATTGCCCATATGATAGAGGCCAGGTAGCAGCACTCAACTGTCAGAAACAAGGTGGCACAATTATTTCAATGAGCAGCAAAGATGGATGCCAGCAAGTGGAGTCTAATCTGAAGAAAGCTATAGAAGTGGGTAATAAAACATGGCATCCATAGGGCCAGGACCAACAGGAAACCAAGACAAGTGTTGATCTGTACAATATAAGTAACCCAGTGGGATGATAAGGAAGCAGATCAGAACTGTCAGTAATGATCAGGGTTCGCCCAGACTCATCAAAACAAGTCAAGTGAGCCCAAGAGCTATCTATTATATGATGAAAGTGGTGTATCCAGATTTGGGCATGAGCAGGGCAAAATGGTAAAAGTAAGCTGCATAAACAGATGGCCAGATCCTTTGTCATCCATTGCTATTGAACTGGCCCTTCTTGTTCTGGGGCTCTCTTACAGTCAGCTGAAGGAGTGAAAAGTTCACGCTTGGAATAGAATAGTTGGCTTAGTATATAGGTACAAATTTAAAAACGAACAACTGCATTATAGCCACATTCAGGGACGATGCTGAAAATCAATTTTAAGGGGGAATGCTTCTAATGGGAAGGGTTTTGGGCAGTGTAATCAGTCATCCTATTTGCTGGTAAAGAGGAGTGGCCTGAGGATAGAATACATATGAACACATGGGCAGCAGTAAATGGCTTAGCTGGTTGATGAGGAGCCAGAAGGAGAAAGAGCAGGAGTGGGGTACAAGGAAATCTGGAAAGGCGCATGTGCATGAGCCTGTAAGTGAGGAAATGAAACATGAAGATTCTCCTATCACATGTTAATTCCGAAAGCATCTATTACAGAATAGGCATAAATAAGCAAATAGACAGAATGACTTGGCTTGTTGACATCAGCCAGCTTTTGCTATTTCCTACCTGAGTGCAGTTCTGTCGATTCATCAAGGCTGATCTAGTTGCTTCCATTACTGAAAGCCCAATCTGCCAGTTACAAACATTAAAAATGAACTCTTCAAGAACTCCAATCAACTCTGTGACAGCAAATAGACTTTATTTGCCCTAGAATGTACCATGGTTGAAGATGTTTATCTTTAACCAGAACTAACACAAACTTGGCATTAGTTTGCTTTTCCTCCCTGCAGGACTTCATTCAACACACCATTATGAACTTGCAGTGTGTTTGATCCACCAGCACAGGATCCTGAATAATATTACATGAGATCAAAGGATTTATTTTATAGAAAAGGAGTGTGACAGTGGGTTCAAGATCATAGGATTCATCAAGTTCATTCACTACCCAGAAGCTTCTGCCTATAACAACCCACGGATGACCCGGCTAAAGTGCTAGCTGTAAGGATGAGGCACCATCCTCGAAGATGCAGTATATCCCCTAAATCAACCCCAGAAAGACTGGTATTTTGAACCACGTAAGTCTTTGTTGCCCTTTGTACTGGGTGATGTTTAGCAGCATCCCTGGCTGTACCCACTAGATGCCAGTAACATCCTCCCTTCAAGTTGTGACAGGAAAAAAGTCCCCAGACATGTCCCCATGTATATGTCCCTTAGGGACACAAAAATCACCCTCTGTTGAACCAGTGCTCTGAATAGATAAATGTAGCATGTTCCTAACAATAAAACACAAATATTCCCCGTGACCAACTAGAAGAATTTGTTTTTCCTATGCGTGCAAATCTGGGGTCTGTATGTGTAGGAGTTTGGGCTGCCAGAGGAGGAATAAGTTCACCAGGGGATACAGCAAAAATCCAATTACATTTCAAGCTATGGCTGTCACCTAGTCACCAGATTTTTTTTTTTTTTTTTTTTTTGAGCCATAAGAAGGCAAATAAAGGAACCGGCATCATTTTGTTGGGGTACCTGACACTGATGATCAGAAGGCAGAACTTCTGTTACATGATAGAGAAGGGGAAGAATCTGTTGGGGGGGGGGGGAAGTGGTGTACCTGAGTATTTCTTGGTATCCCACTCCCTGATTTTCATGGGGAATGAACAAGTTCTGTAAACATAGCCTAGTAGGAGGTGATGATCTCAGATCACAGGGGTCTGATAATTCCAGAATAGATACTAGAAAAGGGAGATAATGAATATTGGTGGCAATGTTAAGGGCTGTAGTTCATACTAACTGCCCCCTCGTTACATCAGAAAAAGAGATCCACTAGAATCCTGGAAGAGCTTCTCCTAGAACTTTTAGGGAAAACAAAACAAAACAAAAGAGTGGATCCACACAACACAAAGTGTGGGCTGCAGTGGGTTCTAAGGAGTGCTGTCTAGTCTTCGTGACTTTGGGATTCCAGCATGCCTTTTCTTAATGGAGTCTCTTTTCAGGGATTGCCTGCAGCTAGAGAGCTGTTATCCCAAGACTTAGCCAGTGTTCAATGACTAAGAAATGTGGATCTTCCTAGGGAACTCAGACTGCATATACTTACTGATGTAGTTAATAACTGGACTCCAGAAGTAGAGACCTGATGCAGTCATTGCTTCTCAGTGACAGCTCAACATGTTCAAACTCTGTGTCTTTGTTAAGAATTTTCCCTTCCAGTCCTTCAACATCTAACTAAATGTCCTCCTCCTCCTTCCAGATTCTCAAGAACAATAATTTTAATCAGTTTGAAAGAATTCATTTGTTAAATGCTCCAGGCCTGATGGTGTTTAGGAAGAAATGTTGCTTCATAATTCTATCAACTTTTTTTCATGGTTATTGACCTGCTTAGGTTTCCTCTTTTTACAATTTGATAATTCCATTTTTCCCAGAAAAGCATCCATTCCAGGATCCCAAAAGTGTCTTAATAGAACTAAATAATTTTTTTTTCCCTGTATCTCTGGTAATTTCTCCATTTTCCTTTTGATTTACTTTATTGTGCTCTCTGTGGTTTTCTTTATTGAGCTTGCTAATGGATTATCTGTTTTATTGACTTTTCCCCTAAAGAGTCTTTTCATGTATTATCAATTTTGACATTGAGTTTTTCTTCTCTTTTTTAATTATTTTCTGCTTTTATCTTGATTATTTCCTTCCTTCCGCTTCCCTTTGGTTTAATTTGTTGGTCATTTTCTAATTTCTCATGTAGAACATAATTCACTTATTTTATCATTCTTTTTTATTCAGCAAGATGAATATTAAAAGCTTTGCATTTTTCTCTATTCAAAGCTTTGCCTACATGGAGTATTTTCATTATGATTATTTCCTTATTACTTTTTAATTTTCTTTTCTAATTTACTTTTACTTTAATTTTTTAATCACCCAAAAGTAGTTAAATAGAGGTTTTATAAATTACGAAGTTGTTAGGATATTTTTGTTGCTTTTTATAATTTCTACATATATAGCCATATGATGAGAGGTGTGGGATGATACTCTTTCTAATTGCATATTTTCTCATGATAAAATATTTGGTATTAAAAAATATTACCCCATTAATTGCTGTAATATCATGCTTAGTTTAATCTGGCATTTTATTTTTTTCTTGTTGTTGTTAATCTTTATTATTTTCTTGCTGTTTCCTATCATGTTATTATTTGATCTGCAGTATATATCTTTTTTCTAATTCACTCCCTCCAAAATTTAGAAAGCATGAACTCTGATTTTAGACTTTACCTTCACACCCTCATTTCTTTTTACTAACTTTAAAAGTGAGTTAGAATTGGGGCACTTGGGTGGCTCTGTTGGTTAAGTACCCGACTTTAGCTCAGGTCATGATCTCATGGTCTGTGAGTTCAAGCCCCATGTCAGGCTCTGTGCTGACAGCTCAGAACCAGAAGCCTGCTTCAGTTTCTGTGTCTCCCTCTCTCTGGCCCTTCCCTGCTCACACTCTGTGTGTGTGTGTGTGTGTCTAAACATAAACAGTAAAAAAAAAAAAAAAAAAAGGAATCAGAATCAATTGACTCACTTTTTTAAGATTAAAAAAATATATATCACATTGGGACTTTTGTAGTGAGAGCAATAATTCTATTAACCCTATATTGTATGTGATACAGATTTCTTTCCACATTTGTAACATTTAAACTTTTTTTTTTTTTTTAATTTTTTTAACGTTTTATTTATTTTTGAGACAGGGAGAGACAGAGCATGAACAGGGGAGGGTCAGAGAGAGGGAGACACAGAATCTGAAACAGGCTCCAGGCTCCGAGCTGTCAGCACAGAGCCCGACGCGGGGCTCGAACTCACGGACCGCGAGATCATGACCTGAGCCGAAGTCGGCCGCTTAACCGACTGAGCCACCCAGGCGCCCCAATGTAACATTTAAACTTTATTGAATAACAATAATTCCAAACTTGTTTAGCTTCAGTTCTACATTTAAATAGGTTTCATAATCACTCTCAGTCTCTTCATATAATGCCTTCCACATTCCCATGTTCCTTGTTTTTATTACTCTCTTGGTTGACTTGATTTTGTTAGGTAATAGGTTCAAAGGCATTTCGTGTATGTGGTAATCCTTGAGTTCTTGCACATTTGAAATTCTGGGTATAATCATCTTTGGTCCCACATTTCCCCTTCCCCTCTATAGACCTTGCTTTATTGCCTTCCGGCACTGAAAGATGCTGAGCCAGCCTTATTTTCTTCTTGTAAAGATGACTTTTTATCATCTGCCTGGATAACAACATGATTCTTCCTTTTTCTTTAAACTTTATAAGCTTTATCAACATAAGCCTTTGTATTGATCATTCTTAAAGAATTTGTTTCTGGGGCGCCTGGGTGGCTCAGTCGGTTAAGCATCCAACTTCGGCTCAGGTCATGATCTCACGGTCTGTGATTTCGAGCCCCGCGTCGGGCTCTGTGCTGACCGCTCAGAGCCTGGAGCCTGTTTCGGATTCTGTGTCTCCCTCTCTGTCTGACCCTCCCCCGTTCATGCTCTGTCTCTCTCTGTCTCAAAAATAAATAAACGTTAAAAAAAAAATTAAAAAAAAAAAAAAGAATTTGTTTCTTTTAAAACACACTGTGGTGGCCCCACTTATGTATTTATGTCTCCCTTAATTTTAAGCTTGAAGATTGTGACTTTAGAATATTGTTATTTGTAGCTCTTGATTTTTTTTTTTCTGTTACAAATTCAATATTGACATTGACTCTACCTTTTGGAGGCAGATCTGCTCCAGTGGATGTGAAATAACCTCCAGGACATATAGTTAAGTGAAAAAAAAAAAAAAATGCCAAAGACTATATATAGTATGCCACATTTTGGATAGAAACCATTTGTGCATTTGCTTATTTTTGCATATAGAAACACTTCAAGTCTAAATCAGAAACTAATGAACTTGATTACCTATGTACATGAGGAAGGGAGGCTGGGTAGGAAGAATAAGGAAAGCAGTGTATATTTTTAACATTTGGAATTATATTAATGATCTACATATGAAAAACAATGAATTTAAATGAATAAGAATAGAAGGAACTCTAAAATTGAATGCAAAGAGAAACAAACACATCTATACTTCAAATGAGGTGGAGAAAAGAATCTACCCAAGTATTTTTGAACACTGTAATTTGACTACATACTCTTAGTCTAAAGAAAATAAACACTGAAAATATATAGTAAACTATTATTAGTAGGGGTTTTTTAGTGTTATGGTTTAAAATTTCTGAAGTTATTTTAGCTATATTGTAGGATTGAACAAATGAATAAGTACATTGATGTTGTTAAGAATCCCATTTCTCATAAAAGAGATACCAATAAGGAGTAAGAGGAAGCAACAAGGAACCTTGTAGGATTATAGCTGATATATCAGTATAAGCTCATGATACCTTATATATGCATGCATGTGTACGTACACATGCACATATTCACACACACAGTTCTTCCTAGCTCTGTCCACTAAAAGGATCTGGGATCAATAAACAAGGCTAGAGCCCACTCAGTGTTCTAAATACCACTCCCCAGTAAGAGGAAGGTATCAAATATAACATGTGAAGCAGTACATACCAAATCTATATGCTTCAATGATACTCCTTCTCCCAACTGTGACTCTTGTAAACTAATGGGATCTTAAACTCCCCCAACCTATCCCTCTGACATTATAAACATATGAAATGCTACCACGGATCCTCCTCACCACATTCCCTATGACGGCACCCACTGAGCTACCCTTCCCAGGATGCAATTTTATATCCTGAGTCATTTATTCCCGTCTTCTTCCCTCCTGCTAATTTGCCTGTGTGGAATTTTTCAGAGTGTGGTCCCTAAAGTGGTGTAGGAGAAAGGCTCTTGATAGGAGATGGGGGGGAGGGGGGGAAGAATAACAAAACACTAGTTACTTAAAACAGCAGCAACCTTAAATTGTTATGTTGGCCTCTGCATGTATTTGGATGGTGAGGACTTGGCATTTCTGAACCTAGACTAGTCAGTGATAGATGAAAGAATCTACTCTCAGAGGGTTAGGCTCTTGAGAAGTTCACCAAGCAAGGAACACCACCAAGCTGGTGAAGTAGGAGACCCCAGCCTCCACAGGCCCTACCAAATACCAACAATTAGCCAGCTATCTGTGGATAAAAATAGCTCAGGAGTCCACTTAAGAAACTTCAGCAACACAATGAAATAAACAACCTAAGAATATCCAAACAAAAGAAGGGAAGACAACTTCATTTGCCTGCATCGTCCTATCCCCCAGGCCAGTTCCACTCAACACCAAGAGGGAACCCAAGCTAGAAAGAGTTCCCCTCACTGAGAAAGGGAGCTGGGTGAGCCACCAGCTTCCCAAGCCTTTCAAGACACTGCAGGAAGGACTCACTTCAGTTTCACCCCACCCGGAGCCCGGTAACACTGAGATGTATAGAGATGACTAGGAACAAGGAAGAAGAGCAAGAGCTACCAGTATCAACCACACACCAGGAACAACTATGGTTCCCAGTGCCCTGCTCTACAGACAACACCAACAGCTTTCATCACTAAAGAAACCAAAGGCCAGCAGAGCAGTTATCTCCTGTCTTTTTGATAATAGATACCAGGAGTGGAATTGCTGGACCATACGGTTGTTCTGTTTTTAAATTTTTTAATATTCTTTTTAATGTTTATTTTTGAGAGAGAAAGAGAGTGTGAGTGGGGCAGGGGCAGAGAGAGAGAGAGAGAGAGAGAGAGAGAGAGAGAATCTAAAGCAGGTTCCAGGCTCTGAGCTGTTAGTACAGAGCCTGATGTGGGGCTTGAACCCATGAACCACGAGATCATGACCTGAGCCGAAGCGAGACATTTGACCTACTAAGCCACCCAGGTGCCCCTGTTCTGTTTTTAATTTGAGGAACCTCCATACTGTCTTCCATACTGGCTGTACCAGTTTACATTCCCATCAAACAGTGAACAAAGTTGCTAAGACAGGAGATCTTAAATGTCCTCACAATAACAATAAAATTGGTAATTATGTGAGGTGATAGATCATGTTCACTAAACTTACTGTGGTAATCATTTCACAATATATATGCGTACCAAACCATCAAGTTGTACACCTTAAGTTCACACAATGTTAATGTCAATTATATCCCAATAAAGCTGGAAAAGGACTGTATTAAGTACACTTTTAAATACACCTCCAACAATCACAATTGCCAAGATTATAGAATTCAGTTGAACTTTCCAGTTTGGGTCTTTCTTTCTGTCTGTCTTCATTGGCAGTTCAGCAGATAGTTAAAAGAGGCGGCACAAGGAACTGTTACACTAACACAATTTAAAGCTGGAAGTTGCTTAAATCCTTTTTAAAGAAGCCATTAATCTTCATTTATTATTTCTTCATTGTATTCTCTGGTCACTGTTAAAACTTGGAGGTGTTTAGTTTGGCTGACTAGCTTTCCTGGCTTTACTAAGGCTCCTGTAAATTATCAAAGGTGTTCTCAATGTTTAGGCAGATTCATTTTTTTTTTTTCCTCCTAGGAAAATACAAAGTAGAAAAGCATGTTCTGCTGCTTTCCTAACATGACTTGCTCAGCCATTCCACGTCTCAACATCCTGGGGCAAGCTCAAATAGCTCTTCTCTCCCTAAGGTGGACTACGATCATTTCTAGCCCTTTCTTCACTTTGCACTGTTTCCCAGACCCGAAATGAGTCTGCTAGAGTTGAATTATTCTCAAGGCAACAGGAGAAAGCTGTTGAAAGGCAGCTGCTGTCACTCTCTCGATCCTATAATCTCATAATTTCTTCATGGCCTTCTGCACACCGGGGGTCACCGAACAGCCTTCCACACCTGCAGGTGTTATTTCTACAACTCTTCCCCAGGGCCCTCAAAACCAGAGTTGGACCTTTTCTTGGCTTCCTGCTGCTAAAAGCCAAACAAAGGGAAGTGAGAGAACATCATTTATAAAAGCCTCTTTAGAGAGTGTCAGGATGGGAGTGAGTGTCTACAAGACATTTATCTCTGGAGGAAAACAATCTCTCAAAGCACATGCCTTGGCCTCCAACATGGATAGGTTTATAGGTAAACATGGTTTAACTGTAACCTTTAGCCACCACATCTCCAGGCAGACTTTCATTTCCTTTCTTCCGTTGTGAGCACTGATTCCTGCTCTGTGGCCAGTACTTTCTTAGGTGAGAAGGGAAGGCTGGGCCCATAGACATTAGAATGAGTGGAGGGAGAGGGGTGGAGAATGAGAGCCTTCAATGGCTGCCTGCACTACAGCCCCTCAGCCACAACACATTCCTGAGAGCTTCCTCCACCTCACTTCCCATAATTCCTTCTTTGACTCTCACACTTTGCTGTTACCATAGGGAATAGAGAGGTGGACACAATATAAAATTACATTGCTCTGGGGGCACCTGGGTGGCTCAGCTGGTTAAGCATCTGGCTCTCGATTTAGGTGCAGGTCATGATCTCTTGTGGTCGTGGGATCAAGCCCCTTGTCAGGCTCCCCACTGTTAGCATGGAGCCTGCTAAGGACTCTCTCTCTCTCTCTTTCTCTGCCCCTCCCCCCCCCAAAAATAAATAAACAAATAAACATTTTTTAAAAATTATACTGCTCTGCATGACCAGTACCTATCTTTCTTATTGAGTCAAACACTAGCAGTGATCTCCATGACATTCCTGCCCGCACAACACAGGGTCAAGAAAGTGGTACACTTACCAGAAACATCTTTACAATAGATCTAAAGAAATTTCAGATGTATTCTTTGATTCCTATAGGATACTGCTCCCAGTTAATACACTGGAATGTCCATCATATCAAATTTCACAAGCATCTCCAGTGTTAAGTGGATAGCAAGTTGGAACCATAATCCCATCATTTTGTTGTCAGTGTTATTCATGGATCCATGTCCTAGGTGAATCTCTCCAGAACTCATGTGTGATATATTTGCTCCTCACTATCAACACCACAATTTTTATACATCCTCTCTCACTGATGAGAGAAGTAGAAAAGGCAATCTATTCCAGGTTATTTTAAAAATAAAACAGTTTTTTCAGTGTTTACTTACACTCTATCTTTCTCTCTCACTGTCTCTCTGGCTCTATCTCAAAAATAAATGAACATTAAAAAAAATTTTTTTTTAAATCCTTCCTTCATCAACTGTGCTTTAACAATACCAGCTCAGTAAAGTCAAATTTGTCAACCCCTACTGTCCAGCCAGGTGCAATTATATCACCCTTACTTGTGTGTTTTCATGCCTAGTTTAGATGGTACATATCAGTTTGCTATGTAAATATCTGTTCCCACAACTAAGTTATAAAGTTTTCATAATGAATAAGTGACACATAGCTATTTCATAATTGTCCAATGGATTCTGTGATGTATTAAGTCAAAGAACGCAGCCGTACCTAAAATAGAGAAAGAAAGTCTATTTGATCACTCAACCCATGTCAGAAGCCTGAGTCGTTAAGACACAAAATTAAAAAGTCAATGGCTGCCTTCCACAGCCAATATTTGACATGCAAAATAGCACTACTGCATTTCACTTGGGAGATAACCCAGTGTGGATGGCAGGGCCCTGACTACACAGTTTGCAGGGCTCGGTTCAAAATGAAAATACAGGGCCCCTTTCACAAAAAAGTGGGAAGAAAGTGCTGTTAAAGTTACTGCGTTAATAAAGCCTTTTCCTTTCCTTTGCAACCTCTTTTGCTATTCATCATTGTGGGTTTTTTTAATTTGCTATTTAATACAATTCTAAGAAAAATTACAAGTTTTAATAATTAGAATGAATTTTACCATTTATCTTCATATTGCACAATGCTAGTTTTAAATGCAAATAAAAGCAGGGCATCTGAGTGGCTCAGTCGGTTAAGCATCCGACTTTGGCTCAGGTCATGATCTCACAGTCCATGAGTTCGAACCCCGCGTCGGGCTCTGTGCTGACAGCTCAGAGCCTGGAGCCCGTTTCGGATTCTGTGTCTCCCTCTCTCTCTGCCCCTCCCCTGTTCATGCTCTGTCTCTGTCTCAAAAATAAATAAACGTTAAAAAAAAAAATTAAATGCAAATAAAAGGCCATTTAGCTCATAGGCAGAATCCCCGAAATTATACATCTGTGTTTTGTAAATCATATATGCATATTTCATTTTTACCAAAAGAGTAGAAATAATGAACTGAAGTCCACTGTTTTCATTTCACTTTTTGAAATATGTACAGATTCTACCAACACTCTCTACCTTCAGCTCACTGATGAATAATGCAGAACTAAAAAGAAAAAAAAAATAACTGAGTTGCCCTACCTTTCCTTTTTCTTCCTCTGTCACCATTTTCAGCAGAAGTGGTTGAAGGGAATACAAATAAACAAGTATATAAGATTCCTTGGTTGTTCCTGTTTTTTACAATGCCGTTATCTTCTTGATACATTTTTGAAGCAAGTTCTAGATCAAATAAAAAGCACAGCCTCTAGGGACTGTCCATGGAGGGGCCACTGGAGTTCTGTACTCATGGGGCACTGTGTATGTTGTACATGAATAGGGCAGCAACAAATGGCAGATATATGTACTGCACACATCACACGTGTTCCACTGTCCCACTGGGTTTCAATAATCAAGCACAAGTTCAAGGATAAAATTGTCAATAATTTTAAGATGGTAACAGCACATCATTAAATGAAGCATGGGCCCTTTTGAGCCACACACCCATGGACCTGATTGGTTCACACTCTATACAATACGAGCCCATAACTTGGAGGTGAAATCCATTATCAAGTGACAGTTACCATGCCAATTTTTCACATTTCTGTTAAAACAGACTTTCAACTTACCTCCTCATTTTCACTTTCAGGTGGAAATGTCATCATCCACTCATACTGGACTTCTGGCAGATTGCCACAAAACTGAGTTGTATTTTAGGCTATGTCGAGCATATTCCTGGTTTCAAAGTTCTTTGTGCCTTTAACAGCCTGGCTTACTAAGCAGAACATTCTCCAGCAGAGTGCAGTGAGAAGGCATGCGTGTCCCATGACAGCCCTTTCTGGGCTTCTGCCTGACTAAGTCTTGTTGAATTCTTGTCATGAGCAGGAGATTGCAAACCCGAAGATGTTAAGCACAATTTTGGTAGAAATCCGAAGGTGGAAACCTTCTCCATCACCAACAACAGGGCTTGCTCAGCTGATAATGGAACTACCACCGCTGCCTGAGAAAGATTACTGTTAGCATTTTGGAAAAGGCAGCAGAGTGACCTTTCTCTCTGAAAGCCAAAGACCCAAAGTGTCTGACAGCTTTGCTGATGGAGTTTTTTCTTCTTTTTTCTTTCCACACCTGGATTCAAGAGGCATTAAAGCACTTTCAAGCCAAAGGACCATCCTCATCTCCAGGGAGCTTTTTACATTGCATTCTACCACTTAGCAATTAATTAGATTATGACTGATTATTATTTACTTTTCCTGTCACTTCATTCTACCCACAGAAGCTTACGCCATCCTCCCAAAGAGCATTTCTGTTTATTAATAGGCTCCTCTTTACTTTTGGTGAATGTTAGATTTCAATGAAACATGATGAATAAGATGTAATAACAGCATTAATGTCAGTGCAAAGTAAGAAAGGTAAAATAACTAAAAGATTATTTTTTGCTTCCTGTAAAAATTACCCCAGTATGGGTGGCTGATTTTTTGTCAGTTTTATTGAGACATTATTTATACAGTAAAATTCAGCAATTTAAAATATACAATTCAATGGGTTTTGACAACTCTATAACACCACCATAGTATGATACGGAACATTTCTTTGCTCTACCCACCCTATGCCACTTTGTAGGAAATACATCTGATTTCTATCACTATAGCTCTGCCCTTTTAAGAAGCTCATATAAATGGATTCATACAGCACATATTCCTTTATGTCTGGCCTCTTTCACTTGGCAAGAGCTGCATCCACATTGTATGCCTTAGTCTATTCCTTCTTATTAATGAGTAGCATCAATATTCAATTATACACAATTTGTTTATCCATTTGCCTGTTGATGGAGATTTGATGTATTCCCACTTTGAAACTATATGAATAAAGCTTCTACGAACATTTTTGTATTAGTTTCTGAAGGGATATACAATTTTATGTATTTTGGGCAAAATTCTAGGAATAGAACTGCTAGGTCATATAATAAGTGTATGTTGAACTTTATAAGAAGCTGCCATACTATTTTCAATACAAGTGTAACATTTCTCATTTCCACCAGCCATGTATGAGGTTGTTAACACCTCCCCACCACCACTTCTCATTGTCGTCTTTTGGATTAAAACCATTCTGGTGGGTAGACGGAAGTATCTCATGGTGGTTTTTATTTGCATTTTCTTAATAATTCATGATGTTGAGCATCTTTTTATAAGCTTATTGGCTATCTCTGAAATGTCCACACAAAGTTTTACCCAATTATGTCTTCAGCAAGCTATCTTTTTATTACGGAGTTGTGTGTTATACCAAATACATATTCTGGATATATCATATATTTTGCAAATATTTTCTCTGAACCAAAGCCTTGACATAATGTTCCTGTAAGAATATGTTGAAGAGCAAAATTTTATGATTTTGATGAAGTTTAATTCACCCATTTTTCTTTTACCATTCATACTTCTTAAGTTCAATTTACAACATCTTTGCCTAAAACACAAGGTCACAAATATTTTCTCTTATTTTTATTTTTTTAAGTTTATTTATTTATTCTTAGAGCGAGAACATGTGCAAGGGGGAGAGGGGCAGATATACATATAGAGAGAGAACAGAATCCCAGGCAGGCTCTGTGCTGTCAGCATGGAGCCAGATGCAGGGCTCGATCCCAAGAACTGCGAGATCATAACCTGAGCCGAAGTCAAGAGCCAGTCGCCCAACCGAGTCACCCAGGATGCTCCTACTCTTATTTTTTTTAAGGCTTTTATCTACTCACATCTACTATTTCAAGTGCCCTTCATTCTTCTATATGGATTCGTATTTCCATATAGTATCATTTTCTTTTATGTCTGAAGAACTTTTGTCAATGTCTTCTCCTGTGCATATCTGCTGGCAATGGATCCTCTTAGCTACTGTTAGTCTGAAGAAGTCTTTATTTTACTCAATTTTTCAAAGCTAGTTTTGCTGGATATAGAGTTCTTATCTACATGTTTTTCTTTCAGTATTTCAAAAATGCAGGCACCTGGGTGGCTTACTCGATTAAGCATTCAACTTGTGGTTTCAGCTAACATCATGATCTCGCCATTCGTGAATTCAAGCACCACATGGAGCCTTGCACTGACAGTGCAGAGCCTGCTTGGGATTCTCTCTCTCCCTCTTTCTCTTCCCCTCCCTCGCTCATGCTCTCTCTGTCTCTCTCTCTCAAAATAAATAAATAACCTTTAAGAAAATTAAAAAAATAAATAAATAAAGATGCTGTTCCATTGTCTTCTGGCATGCACAATTACTTAAAATCTGATGTCATTTTTATGGTTGCTCATCTGTACTTACTATGCCTTGTCTCTCTGGCTGCTTTAAAAAATTTTTCTTCTTTATCATTGGTTTACATAAACTTAAGTGTGATGTGCCTTGGCATGGCTTGATTCATGTTTTGTCTGTTTAGCTCTCAGTGAGATTACTAGAATTGTGAGTACACAGTTTTCAAAAAAATTGGATAAATTTTGGCCATTATTTTTTCAAATGGTCTGTCACGTCTTCTCTCTCCACTCTTTCTGATAATCTTATCAAACATAAAATAAGGACCCTTTATACGGTACCATAACTTCCTAATGCCCTTGTTCTTCTCTCAGTCTCTTTTATCTCTCTTTGGTTGTTTCTTTTGTTATTTTCAAATTTACTACTCTTTCTCCTATAGTGTCCCTAATCTTTGTTGATCCCTTCAGTGTATATTTTGTTTTGGGTGTTCAATTTTTCAATCTCTGGAAATTTCATTTGTACCTTTTATATTCTTCCATTTCTCTCCTTATCCACATAAGGTTTTTCTCTATGCTTTAAATATATGGATTATATTTATGATAAATATGTTTAAGTATTTAGCTATCAAATGTATCATTTCTGTCAATTCTGGGAACCCCCCCCCCCCCCGCCCAGAGTATTCATAATATTTTCTTGCTTCTTTGAATGTCTCATAATTTGTTACTGAATGATTGGCATTGTGTTTTATGTTGATTGGTTGTGCTGGGAATAGCCTAAATACAACTAGATTTTGTTGTATTCATTTAAGTATTATTGGTATTTGTTCTGGGATTCTGTTAGGTACTGGGAATCATATTGATCATTTTTAAAGTTCCTTTAAGCTTTTTACATCAGCTTTTAGTCTATGGCTAATTTGGTCCCACCACTGAGAAAATACCCTCAGGACTCTACATGATAAACTGTAGCACAAGGTTTCCTTAATTCTGACTCCTTAGAATGAAAACTTATTTCCAGCCTGTGTGAGCTCTGGCTTTCTCCCCCAAACTTCTATCTAGTTTTTCCCCTAACCTTGGGCAGTTACTCCCCTGCATGCATAGATCAATACTTAGCCAGATACTCTAGGGAATCGCTTTGCAGAGCCTCTCTGCATCTCCTGTATAGCATCTCAAATTATAGCTAACTTGCCTTCAACAATCTCCAAATTCTCCATCTTTAGCCAGCAAAGCTGTTAGGTTATGTTGAGCTTCTGTTCTCCAGCACTATGGACTAAAAGGTCTCACTAGATACTAAACTGGGGGAGTCATATGGCTCACTCCATTTGTTTTATTCTCCTCTGGTATCACTTCTCTATGTTGCTTATTTTCCAAAGTCCAGAAATTGCTTTTCACATAGTTTTCCTGTTTCCTAGTCATTTAAGGTAGGATGGTAAATACTATCCCTGGTATGCCTTCATGCCAGAAGCATCAGTCTTAATGTATATGTTTTAATGCAGGGAAAATTATGATAGCAAGTGTTGACCATACCTAATGGGAAAACCACATGTCTAAACTCAGGTATTTTTAACAGAAACTCAAGAGTAACAACTCAAGATCCAGTTCCTACTGCTGAGTTTACAATTTGCTATAAACATACAGAACTATATACCTCAGGCCAAAGTTGTTGAGACATTGAAAGGAGGAAGGACTGAAATTTTCTCTAATTGCTCCTTTGTTTCCTTTTGCTAAGATTATGATCCCAAGCTAGTTGTAAAAATTTAGTTAAAATCAACATGTTATCCATAGTGTCACCTCTAATTTTTACTTACTATTTTCTTTTTTAAAAAAAGCATTCATAAATATCACCTATGTGTAAAGCAGTATGTTAGCTACTGGGAGAACACAAGGGGATAAATTACACTCAACTACAAGGAACTTATGGCATAATATCACTTTAACATAAAGCAGAATATAATAAGCCCTATGACAGAAATAGAGGAAACCAATATGAATATACAGAGAAACCAATTATTACTCTGACTTAGAGACTGAATAGCTAACTTTTACTCAGTGTTTCCTTGGCTAAGCATTTGAAGTGCCTCATATGTATTATCACATTTAATCTTCAAATATATTCTGTGAGATGGATGCTATTAATGTCTCCTTTTTTCTCACAAGAAAATTGAGACCCAGAGAGGGTAACTTGCTCAAAATCACAAATAAAATAGATGGCAAACACAGAATTTGAACTCAGACAATAAAACCCCAGTGTCCAAGTTCTCAAATACTAATTTTAGTAGGAAAGAATCTATAAACACTGCCATTGAATTGAGCCTAGAAAGATGAGTTTGGTTTATATAAGGTAAAGTAAGGGAAAATATTTCAGGCTTAGGAAACAGCATGAGAAAAAGAAATTGATGTAGTAAATGTGTGTGATGGCATGACTAAAGTCCATGGAGTAGGAATATTGTGGGCATAATGTTGGAAAACTATCATGTTGACCCTCAAATACCACACAAAAGAAAATTAACTTTGGTATTAACATAAATTTGGCATTTCGTAATTATGCATTTTATCCAGGTATTAGTTTCTGTGGGGCCAATGTTTAATCCATCATGTATATTGTTGCCACTGATACAGAGTGGCCTGACTGCAGTTAGGCTACATGTAGCATATCCCAAAATGGTGTGTTCTCCATAGTAGTGTTAGATAAGTGGCAGTCACCCCAAGACTTACTTAGTCTGAATATGCCACAAGGCTTCCCAGAGCCTTTTTTGTCTCACTGTGGACTGTTCCCCAAATATATAAAGCCTACTACTTTATTCTCATAATAAATCCATTATCTTTCCCTATACTGTTTAATAGGTTTCAATCCACAAAAATAAGAGTGTTATGCATTTGTGCACAGCACACTGTGGCGTGCTGAGAATGCAGCTGCCACATTTTGTCTATTATAACCATAGGTCTTTCTACGCATGTGGTCATCAAGGTTTATAGTTACACCATGATTAATCTCCTAGCAGTTGTATATGACGTGATCTGATGATCTGGCTAGTAGTAGTTCCTGGAAATTTCCTCCCAAATGATATTCTTTGTAACTGGAAAATGGGAGTCCAAAGGTACTGGCACATTACTAGAATTCCTCTCAGCCATCAAAAATTGGTCATTTCAGCATCATACTGTAAGACCAGAATGTTTCCCAGGGCAATGTCACTCAGGTTTTCAGGCTTCCATTCCATCTCATCAAATTTCAAAAGCAAAGGTAATCTTGGCAACAATACAGATTCAGCATTTTGAGTATCTGGTACAGTTATGCTAAGAGACCATATCATTCTCTTGCCTTCCTTATTAGACTGTATCTTTGAAAATGACCAAGGCACTATGGACATTTGAGGTTTGAAGGTGATCTTACATCATCTGGACATGGAGGCAGTATCAATCAAAGTCAGCAACTGTCTCTCAAACAACATGTATCTTACAAAAATGTCTGTAAACTTTCTGATCCAAATCCCAGTGTCCCTACTGGGAGGCACTCATGGGCTTTGCCAAAGGCTCAATCTGTGTTAAGTGGGACTTGCAGATACTTCAAAACGACTTCTGAGTCTGGATCATAAAAACTCAAAGGCATTGATTAAGCTACTGGTTTTTGCAACTCAGACATAGCCTGATGCTGTCCAGACCCCCATTCAAATACAATCTTTATTCAGGCAGTTTTATGACAAGGAGCTAGCAATATTCTCAACTGTGGAATATGCTTGTATAACCACCTGTGATTATTCAATAGTAAGCAGGGGGATCTGCATCTACCTGAACTTGCTCCTCTATTCTGCAGCATTCAAAACAAAGGGGACTGCTTAGTCCGTCTCACAATTCATCTTTTTAAAGTTCTGCAGAAAACTGTCATATTGATCCACGAAATGAGACAACTCTTTCACACTATGTTCCCTGGTTTCAATAGTTTGTTAGTTTCTCCAAATTGCCTAACTTCAAGACTATCTACTTGCTTGGTGATCAAAGGCATAGAGAAGTTATCTGTTGTGGCAGTACATTTTTCTCCCTTGCTAGTGGCCCTGAGGCCACTGGCCATAGCTTAGACCATCCAAAATCTAATCTTAGCACAGTGCTATAATCCTCCCTAATATACTCCCTTAATTTCATCTTGGTTATAAAATCATCATCATCATCAAGATGAAAAATAATCAAGGGACTGATTGCTTATCTTGTTTCTCATTAGTTTGCATTTTCTTAAGGATACAGTGAGCCAACTGCTCAGTAGTTGGGTTGATCACTTCTAAATTTCAATGGCAACTTTTGCCTCCAGTACTTGATTGCAGTGCAGCAATACTATGGGTGACTTGGTAGCCATCTAACCATCAAGAGCTTGTCATTTTTCTTTTTCGCAAACAATGCTTTTCCTATGTTTTGGTGAGTCAGAGATATTCTAGCAAATCCCACTTCAGATGCCAATTGTGTTCCAAGACCTCCAGACCACCTCTGCCTCAATGATTTGCTGAGTCACAGAGTCACAGACTCAGAAATTTTGTCATATTCATGCTCTGCAGTGAGTAATTCCAGTGAAAGTATCTTGTGTTGACAATGGAGCTAACACAGACACAACTTAGACTCCTAGTAATGATGTGTGACGACACATGTACAGTGTCCCAATCAGGGAAACTCACCTGAACCTTGGTGTCTGGGGTTTTTATTGGGGGTCATTCATGTCGGCAAGCAGTGTCTGCATAACTGATCTCAACTATCCAAATTCTAGCCTCCCAGGACAAAAACAGGCATTCACCACAAATCATATTGTTAACATAAACTACTAGATCAAACTGGTATCATGTGGCTCAAGGCCTCCCTCAGGCATACCAAAACATTCTTATCAGGCAGATTATTACAAGGTCTCAGAGTTTATCTCCCAGAAACCAGCCAAAGGTCAGTCTTGAAGATAGGCCTTCCTTGGGAATGTGTAGGGATTGAGTAGCCTAGGCCTGCTGAGTTAACCCTTTCCTCCACACATCTTAGTCAAACTGCTGAAAACTGAAGGTAAAGAAGAAAATCCTGAAAGCAATCAGAAAAATGACACACACTATATAGGTGACAAGGATATGGATTACCTGTCTTCTCATCAGATACAATAGAAATCAGACCACAATGGAATCGCATCTTTAAAATGCTGAAAGATAGTAAAAAACTGTCAACCCAAAGCTCTATATCTGATGAAATCTTCTTTCAGAAAGGATGGTGAATAAAGGCATTTTGGGGGAAATGATAAATCTGATCAAATTTGCCACAATTTCAAAAAGAGAACTTCAGGCTGAAGGAAAATTATATAAGGTGGACACTTGAATATACAGAAAGGAAAGAAAGGCATTAAAAATAGCAAATACGAGGGCTACTAGAAAAGACATGTTTCTTTTGAGTAAATAACCAATGAGGAAGTCCTGTCACAGCCAGACAACTAATACTAAAGATTCACTAATAGCAGCATTATTCCTCCCAGAAGACATTCACAAAGAATTAAAAGCAGAATTTCCAAGGAACTGATACACAGAGTAAGTTTTGAAATGTGGGCAATTATAACTAAAAGGGATGAACAACTAGTTTACCAACACCTGCACAGTACAACTTTCAATACTGGATTGAGCAGTAACTTGTGGGTAAGCCTTCAGGCAAATAAGTCAGCCTGACACCTGATATATGGAAACAGGGCATCTCTATTCACATTGAGTGTTTAGCAGACTGTATGGCAAAGGCAAAATATTGATGAGGGAGCAAGGCAAGCTGCTATGATGCAAACAGCAGCCCCCCTCACCCTTCCAGGTGAGATATGTGTGACATTCCTCAGGCACTTCTGGCTGCCCAAGAACAAAGGAAAGGACAGAAAACAAACGGTTAAACTGATAGAGGCTCCATCAGTTTATAAATATCTTAGTAACATTACAAGAAAAGGGCAATCTTATCACTAGTCCAATCTCCAGGAATTCCCTACTATCTTCATGATAATGCTTTGCTAGAGGGAAAAACAACCTTAGCTTGACAATAGCTAGGCCTCCAGTAATCTGTAAACCCTCTTTAGCATATGGAAATCCTTTTAAGAAACTTCCTCTTAACCTCACCTCCCCCAACTCCACAGTATACAAGCAGTCACTGTTCACAACCCCAGTGCAGCTCTTTCTACCCATGGGTCCTGTTCCAGTGCTTTAATAAAATAACGTTTTTGCACCAAAGATGCTTCAAGAATTAATTTTTGCCACTGGCTCCAAACCCCACCATCATTCCAAAACCCCAACATTAAACAGGTTGTACACACTGTGATTACTAATAAATTCTTCTAAAAGGTAACTAAAGAGATTTTAATTAATGACAAACCAAATTTGAGCACAAAAAGCAGTTCTAGTCTAGATCATCCTGAATACAACCAATACTACAGTAATGGAAATCATATACTCTCATAAAACACATACTCTAAAGTCCAAAGTCTTTAAAATTTTGAAAGAATTCTTCACACCTTTTTTCAGAGAAAGGGGCTTACTTTTATTTTACATAAAATTCTAACCTTGCCCACAGAAGAATAAATGCAATAAATCAGAAGTTAGATGATACTTACTGAGGAAAAATAGTTGTTTAGAGGCTGAGTAAAGAAGTGGTCAGAAAAATAATTGTAAAATATTCTAATTTAAGAATCCAAACAAAAATAATAAGACTATTTTCCGTGGGAATAGAATATTTTATGCTTAAAGAAAATGCTGAAATGTCAAAAAATGAGGAAAACTTGTGGTTTAATATTTCAGTTCCCGAAATCAAAATCAAGTGTAATGCACTTGAGAAAATAAATACTTTACATGTAAAAAATACTGTATTTAAATGTACAAGCTTCAGTTACTTAGAGAATGTACTCATGTGCATTTCCCCCAAAGCCAGATGATCCTGTGCTACTTTAATTACACATATGACCATCTGGCTCACATATGACACATGTAAGTATTCCTATAGTACATATACTCGGAAAAATTCATTGACTCTCAAACCATGGTAAAGAAACTTATTCTTAAGTTGCAAATACCAATTATTTTCCAGCTCATTAAAAAAAAAATTTCCCCCTTCAGAAAAGTATGTCAAACATATCTTTGCATCATATATCCCAGAAAATATGGCAAACGTCCTGCAATTAAAGAGGGATAAGATATTGAATTTTTAAAGAAACTGATCATTTTTAACACTAAGAAGCCTAATGATCATTTCTTTTTTCATGGCAAAAGAAAAATATATCAGGCAACTCCAACCGATAGAAAAATATTAATAATTGATAGGTTACAAATCTGTTAGTAGCTCTTTTATTTGATATATGAGGGTACACACGGAAGTTTATTATTTAAAGATCACTAATTGCCTACAACTAGGCCCAGAAATAAACATTTGCATATACAGTCAAATGATTTTTGACAAGGGTGTCAAAACCATTCAGTGGGAGAAAAGACAGTTTTTTTAACAAACGGTGCTAGAAAAACTGCATATCCACATGCAAAAGAATGAGGTTAGCCCTTACCTAGCACCACATACAAAAATTAACTCAAAATAGACCAAAGACCTAAACATAACAGCTAAAACCATAGAACTCTTAGAAGAAAAATAAGGCAAAAATATCAGAACACTGGATTTAGCAATGATTTCCTGGATATGATGGAAAAGGCACAGGCAACAAAAGAAAAAAATAGACAAATTGGATTTCATGAAAATTTCAATATTGTGTGCAAAGGACACTATCAACAAGGTGAACAAGTAACCCATGGAATGAGAGAAACTATTTACAAGTCATATATCTGATAAGGGGTTAATAACTAGAATGTATAGGAGAACTCCTAAAAATCACCAAGGAAAAAAACAAACAACCCAATTCAAAAATGGGCAAAGGACTTAAATAGATATTTCTCTGGAGAAGACATATAAAAATGGCCAATAAGCACATAAAGAAGATGCTCATGGTACCTGGGTGGCTCAGTTGGTTAAGCATTCGATTTTCACTCAGATCACAATCTCAAAAATGTGAGTTAGAGCCCCACGTCGAGCTCTGTGCTGACAGCTCAGAGCCTGGAGCCTGCTTTGGATTCTGTGTCTTCCTGTCTCTCTGCCACTCCCCTACTCATACTCTGTCTCTCTCTCTCTCTCAAAAGTAAATAAACATTAAAACAAAAATTTTAAAAAAAGAAAGATGCTCAAATCACTGTTAGGAGAATCAAATCAAAACCCAGTGAGATTCTGCCTCACAACTACTTAAAAATCAATCATCAATCAATAACAAGTGTTGGCAAGGATGTAGAGAAAATGGAGCCCTTGGACACTGTTGGTGAGAGTGTAAAATGATGCAGCTGCTAATGGAAACCACTATGATGGATTCTCAAATATTAAAAACAA
The DNA here is from genome assembly GCF_046562875.1 of Panthera onca. Taxonomy (NCBI): domain Eukaryota; kingdom Metazoa; phylum Chordata; class Mammalia; order Carnivora; family Felidae; genus Panthera; species Panthera onca. The sequence continues at coordinate 23,162,170 of NC_138351.1, forward strand.
GACCTGGCTATTCTACTTCTTTCATATACCCAAATGCCTCGAAAGCAGGGTCTCGAAGAGATATTTTTACACCCATATTCACAGCAGCATTATTCACAATAGCTAAAATGTGGAGGCAACCGAGGTGTCCACTGAAAGATGAGTAGATAAGCAGAATGTGATATATCCTTACAGTGGAATATTATTCAGCCTCAAAAGGAAGAATATTCTGACATCTGCTACAACGTGGAAGAAGAACTCTTAGGACCTTACGCTAATTGAAATAAACTATCCCAAAAAGAAGAATAACATGATTCCACTTACATGAGGTACCTAGATTAGTCAGATTATAGAGAGAAAAAGTAAAATGGTGGTTCACAGGACCTGGGGATAGGGGGGAATGGGGAGTTATTGTTTACGGGCACAGTTTTAGTTTTGCATGATGAGAAAAGTTGTGTAGATGCATGATGGTGATGACTGCACACCAATAAAAGTGTACTTAATACCACTGCACTTGAAAATGATTATAATGGTAAATATTAATTTTTAAATTTTTATTATTTTTTTAAAAGTTTACCTAGTTTTGAGAGAGACAGAGCACGAGCAGGGGAGGGACTGAGAGAGAAAGAGAGAGATACAGAATCCCAAGCAGGCTCCAGGCTCTGAGCTCTCAGCACAGAGTCCAGTGCAGGGCTCTAACTCATGAACTGTGACATCATGACCTGTGCTGAAGTCAGAGGCCTAACCGACTGAGCCACCCAGGTGTCTGTAGTCCCTGTGCAATGGTAAAATTTACTTTATGTGTGGGTAACAACCCCCAAAAATGGAACAAGATGCAAATCTTACTGTCCAAAAATATTTGTAACCCAAATTCAGCCAGAGAGCTGCAAATTTACCATCTTAAGTAATTCTTTACTTGTAATTGGTCTCCAGATGCTCTTTTCCCCCACTCTCAGTTCTTCCAAACTTTTTCTCTCTCACCTCTCTACCTTTTGCACAAGGTTCTCCTGGTTGTGTGACAGGAAGTGGTTTCTTCATGTAATGAAAAATGTTCTCAGGAATTCAGTCGTCCTTTGTGTAACACAGACAAACTCAACACTGGCTTCTCAGGGAGGTGAGGGTTTATGTGTAGGTCCCCAGAACACCCCTTGAAGGCCTGGCAATACAAGAAAAGTCTGTCTCAGTCCATCTGTCAGACATAAATCGTGCACAAGATAGACTGCAAGGTAAACTGAAGTATTTATTACTTCACAGGCAAAGTGTGTAGGAAGCCAAAGAAAATCAAGTCACATCTCAGTCTTGTTCTTCAGAGTTTCTGGGCTCCATGTCTATTTCTTGTTGAGCAAAAATGTTAATGCAGAGACATATCTGCACAGTACAGATAAGATGTGACAAAGTAAAAGTTTCAAGTTTATTTCATATTCTTTCTGATGAATTTAGAGATTTCCTTTCTTTAAGATCTGGCTTGAAAATAGCCTGGGTGTTGAACTTTGTGATGCATTTCTCAACACACTTTGCATTCTGGACCTCCACAGGCAAGCACAGAGAAGTTATTCAACAGAGTAGATTAATGGAAACCAGGAAAAGTTGGGGAGGAAAAAGAAAATGCAAACAAGTTTATAAAGCTTTACAGTACTTTGAATGTATGCCCATTTCTGACCACAAGGTAAAATTATTTTAGGGCAATATGTCCTTTGTCCTCTTTGAAAGTACATCATACTAAACTGAACGGCAATTCACAGACTAAGAAACACAGTAATCAATAAACTCGAAAAATGGTGTGACTTTTATCTGTGATAAGAAATACATACACAAAAATAATGTATCACATTCCACCTTTCAAATTTGTTTAATGATAATCATCGATTCTGGCAAGAATACAGGAAAAAAAAAACAAACAAACAGATATTATCACACATTACCAGGAAGAGGGCAATTTATACTTCTGATTGTAGAGCAATTTGTAGTAGATAAGAAGACCCTTAGAAATGCTCTATTCATTGACCCAGTAGATCTTCTTCTAGAAATTTAACTTATGAGATTAATCTGTGAGATTCCTAAAAATTGATTTAAATAAAAGGAAAAAAATGACAGCATATAGGGAATTTGGATAACAAAATATAGATAGACTTCTATATGATGGGAGGATAGAAAAAAAAATCAAATGCATCAATATCTTTCAGTTGTGCATAGTTAATTGATTTGGAATGGGGGCATTGTTTGAGGAAAAAATATACCTAAATTGAAATTAAATGAAAACATATCATAACCAATTCTTATATTGGTGGTCATTAGGTAAAAATAAACAAAAACCAAAGAAACCCCCAAAATATCCATCAGTTGCTTAGGCTGTTATAAAATCATGATTTGGAAATGAAGTTTGCTTTAGCATTGATATGAGCTGAATTGTGTCCCCCAAATTAATACATTGAAGCCCTAACTCCTAGTCTCACAATGTGACTGTATTTGGAGACAGGGCCTTTAAAGAGGTAATTAAGCTAAAAGGCTATCAAAAGGAAAGCCCTAACACAATCTGACTGGTGTCCTTATAAGATTAAGACACACAGAGAGACGCTAAGGATGCGAACGTACAGAGGAAAGCCCAGGTGAAGATACAGCAAGAAGGTGGCCATCTGCAAGCCAAGGAAAGAGGCCTCAGGAGAAACTAAACCTGCTGACACGTTGGTCTTGGACTTTTAGCCTCCAGAACCGTGAGAAAATAAATTTCTGTGTTTAAGCCACCCAGTCTGTAATGTTTTGTTACGGCAGCCCCAGCAAGTTAATACTAGAATGAATCAGACTTCTCCATAGCTCAGGGAAGTTTGAATCATTGAAAATATGTAAGCATAACTTTTAAAGTTGAAAAATATTTTAAAATAATTATTGCCAATCTATCTACAGTGAAGGACCATTTTTTTTTAATGTCAAATCCACTGTAGACCAATACTTTGTAAAACATAAAATCACATGCTTCGATGTTACTACCACAATGTCAAAATGCTATAAAAGTTCCTAAACATTCTCAAAATCTGTACTAATTTTTCCAGGCTGGTAACAAATAGAACACAGATCTACTGTTTCATGGGCCACATTTTGAGTAAAGTCATCTTAAAGTTCATCTTGTCCAACCCCTTCAATTTATAGCTAAGAAAACTGATGTCTTGACAAGTTCAACAACCTTCATAGTATCAGGAAGCTTGTTAGATTCCCTAGAGGAATCATGTTTCATTCAAGCTTATATAAGTCTCCAAAATCCTCAATCCATTTCCTTTCTAGCTTTGCTAATATAGGCCTGATTTCTCCCAGTTTTTCCTCTGAGAGATGTACGTCCACTCCTGACATCATTAATGCTTAAGACAACTGAGTCATTTAATTATCTTGTTCAGAAATTCTACCCCTTCTCTCAATAAATTACTTTTGCCACCTGTGAGAGACTCTTGCCTTCTCTACAGACATCTTGTTTTCATGTTCTTGAAACACACCTTATTATCAATCCTCTTGTGCAATCTTCCCTTCATTTTCCACCTTTGATTTGCCTGAGCTTTTGTACACTCTCTAAATTTATTCTGTAATCTCTTCCAGCCTCTTCTATCCCGAATGTTTTATACCTTGCATATGCCTCTTGCTCACCCTTGATTACTCTCAGCTCTGCTCCTTCATTTACATGGTCTCTATAAAGCCTCTATTGTGTTTATCATTCAATGGTTTGCATAGCCCCTGGGCATATATTAATTTTTGCTCAAATGCTTGCCATTTCCCTCTGCATCCTTTACTTCCATCAACATGTTTTATTTGTTCTCAATCATCACAGCATGTATTACTCAAAAGATTGATTTAAAGTTTTAAAAATATCCTTGATGGGGTGCCTGGGTGGCTCAGTCACTTAAGCATCCGACTTTGGCTCAGGGCACGATCTCATGGTTCATGGGTTCGAGCCCCACATCAGGCTCGGTGCCGACAGATCAGAGCCTGGACCCTGCTTCATGGATTCTGTGTCTCCCTCTCTCTCTGCCCCTCTCTCAAAAATAAATAAAACTTTAAATTTACTTTAAAAAAATCGTTGATAACTGTTTATTCAAAACCCTAAAATTATCTCCATTTCTTGTTAGTGACTAATGATGGTACTTATCACCCTTTTCTCAGCAGTTTTGCAGCTGACCAATTATATGATGTTGGGCAAGTCATTTAAATTCTATAGGCCTCTTTCCTTATCTGTTATATCAAATAGTTGAACTAAATATTTTACAAGTTCTATCTGGCATTAACATTCTAAGTTCTCAATGTTTACTATGTCATCTATCCCTGAAAAAGATAGTTTAATCAATCTATAACTTTTGGAATATTCTATTGTTTCTCCAGCCATCTGATCCTACCCATCTCTCAAAGTCAACATCGGATCTAATAGCTCCATTAAGTCATCCCTAATTATTCCAGTTTATATTATATTATATTATTATTGTTGTTGTTGTTGTATTATATTAGAATCCCTCATGTCTTATATTGATTATTTAGCCTTAAAATAGCAATTGAAAAACATATCTAAGTTTACTGTCCCCTCAATGAAGAGTCTTTGATGGCAGTCACTATGAAGTGTTAACACATATATATGTTACATATATATGTGTGTGTGTGTATATACATATATACATATACATATATACACACACACATATATATATAGTTAAGCCATTTGAAATTGCCCTTTTTTTGTAAGTAAAAAAATGACTGAATATCAATAACTTTATGTTTTTAATCTAATATATAAAATTTGATAATTAAAACTCTATTGAGAACCTACAACTTGATACTGTGCTGACTGATGTTATATACAGTGTTTCATTTAATAGTGAAAACAGGCTATGAGCTAAAGATTATTGTTTCCATTTTACAAAGAAGGCAAATTGAAAGGTATAAATGATTTTCCAAGATCATACAGTTGAAAATAGTTAGAACAAGGATTTACAGTCAGTCTGCCTGACTCTAGAGTTCTTCTTTCTCAAATTTCCTGGAACATAGCACAGAACAGGTAAATACTGATTTCCAACTTTGAAATAATAATTGTAAAAATAAACAAACAAAAAACTCAAAGCAGAAAAAGAAACCTTTGAATGTAAGTTAGTGATTTGCAATAGAGAGCAAACATTTACAAGTTAAGTTAGTGATTCGCAATACACAGCAAACATTTAGTTGGTGATTTGGTTCCTATTCTGACTTTCTAAAACTATGACTAAGATTTTAACTAAGTTAGCCAGTAACCACTTTCCTATTGCTAAAGACCTTGAGAGAAACCTAATTCAGTAACTCTCCTTCCAAATGGTTGGAAAGTTCAGTAAACCTAATTCAGTAACTCTCCTTCCAAATGTATCTACAATACAGTATGTAGTTATTTAAAAAATAAACTGGTAGCTCCACATGCACCAACACAAAAGGATATAGATGATACACTGATGAATGAAGTAGGAATTTTGTTGAAGAACAAAATTATAATACAATTACATATAGAGGTTTAGAAAAGCTGTAACTGTGCCTTTGTGGTAATGTGAGAATAGACCCATCTAATTACATATTTGTGTGTACAAAAAATATTTGGAAGGATAAAGTGTTAAGTAAAAATGGTGCCTGTCTCTTTTAATATTAGAGTAGAAATATCAAGTAAAAGACAAAGAAGTTTTCTACTTTTACATTTTATTCTTCTAGATTGTTTGCATTTTTTTTAAACAATTGTGTTCTTCTAACAGGAAAAAAGAGGAACATTCATTCAATCATCCATTTTAATGATAAACTACTTTCCTTATTGGGAACATAGCTATGCGGTTCATGTAAGTTTGTGTTGCAAAAAGTGCATGTTCTAACACTGACTGTAACATACAAGACTACACTTGACTATGTCTCTTTATTTCATGTGTCGTATTTCTCATTCCTATTGTGATCACTGTCGTTCCCCACTGAACAACCAATAGTAACTCTGCAATGCTCCATGTGACTTACAAAGGGCAGCTTACAAGGCACCAATAGGAAACCCTACCTAGCATTCACCTGTCGGCAAGATTACTTTTACTACAATAGTAGGCATTGATCCATCCTAGGGTTGTAAAGGATAATTCCTCATAACTACATTCTCTTATATCTTCTAATAATATTTTTTAAGTTTTATAATCTTATATTTATGGTATCAACCATTTTGTGGCCTTAATGATAGGTTGTTCTAAAAAGATAAGTAGGATCAGTAACAATTCCTATGAAAACTGTCTCCCACACTGTCTAAAAATGTGAAGTCTCCTACTAAGTAAATGAAATTTCACTGATTAGAGCTGCTGATAAGGGACTTCTTATAAAATGAATAGGACTTTGAGAACCTGTGAACTCTTAGATATGTGTGTGCAATAACCTTATTCATATTTAAATATTCTCGAAAGACTGAGATGGACCAGAGTTGGTTAGGTAGAGATCCTAGAAATAGGTGAGAGATACAGGCATGTAACTGAGGAAGTGCTTCTTGGGAAGGCCCTACAAAGGACTGAGCAAAGCAGAATAAACACAAAAGGATGTGCTTTTCAGATTGTCTACTCACGGCCTGATCCACCACTGTCCCAACTTCAGGCAAGGAGGCCAGGCTTTGTACCCATTATCAGTCAGTCATCAGCATCAGGTGAAGAGGATGTAAATCCCAGAATCCTCTGGGCTACAGAGCAGGCAGTTCCCCAGAGAAGGTTGGAGGGTATTAACCATTACTTTGGCCACTCGAAGCAGCAGGGAGTATGTGCATACTGACTGAAAATGGGATCTGGATCCTGTGCCTACAACATCTACCAGAGCTTTAATGAAGAAAAGGGAGGAACAAAATAGGGGTAATTATGGATTGGGGCACTAAAGAAGGCAAAAGGCAGAGACTAGACTAGGTTTTCTTCTTCTCATTAAGAGGTCACCGAAGGGTAAGGCAAAGGAGGTCAGGAAGAGTCAAAAGAGTTAAAGTAGAGTTTAGAGAGTTCTAAATAGAGACTGTTACTCATTTCTTAGTTAATTAAAAAATGTAAATATAGAACTTTGTTCTGCCACTGACTGGATTAGTTTTTTCCTTTTAGAACTTGAAGCACTGAAGATTATTACACACGTTCTGCCATCTATTTTGCAAACATCACCTTGAAAAACAACCTAAAGCAGCATCTGTGTAGTTAGGATTCACTAGACACCCCATGTCCTTATCTCCAGGACTCTACCAGAGAGCAGGGAACAGGCCCACGATTTACGGTCTTCACACTTGCGGCTGTGCAAAGACCCTCCTTGATTAATGTGACATCATAAAGCACCACCTGGAAAGAACACCTCAGCCCACTAAAACCTGAAAAATATCTTTTCCAGAAATATACTCACTCCTTTCAGACTCTGTGCTTTTCAGAACGATGTCAACTTATAACAGCTTCTTGACATTAATTACCATGCCATCCCGTAAGTTTAACTCTCTGTGAAGCCGCCTGAAGCTGTCAGGGAGGGTCACATATTTAATATCCACTTACCTTGACACCAAAGTAATGCTCACTTTCAGCTCCTCATTCCTTTTCAAACATTAGAAGGCAAGTGACCCACCATCCAATTCACAAATCTTGATTAATTCCTTCCACTTAGCATGTCCCAATTTCTGCCAAGGTATGTGGTCTGCAGATTGACAGCCTCATTAAGAGCTTATTCAAGTGCTTGATTATACAGCTTTGGAAGTTCCTTGAGACCTGAGTCTGAGGAGTAGAATCTCCCTCCCACTGCCCACTGCAGCACAATAGTCTGTATTATACCCACAGGCAAAGAGATTTAAGGACAGTCAGTCCCTGTACTTAAGTTCTAGAAGCAGCAGTTTCTGCTCTTAAGCTTTCTCTTCAGTAGTACCTGGGTGTCTGCCCAGTGTTTCCTCTCCACCAGGGCTGGGTAGAGAGGAGAATTCCAAGGACAGGCTCATGAAAGGACTGTGCGCTCAGAATCCTTACCTAGAACCAACTTCGAAGCATGCACATATTAATCAAGCCAAAGATCAAACACAGAGTTACAACTCAACTGGTTATAAACTTTAAAATAGGGTAAATGAGGAAAGAGATCTATAAGAGAAGCACTATATTCCTATTTACAAAACATATCTTGGGGGCATGTGGGTGGCTCAGTTTGTTAAACATCCGACTCTTGGTTTTGGCTCAGGTCGGGCTCTGTGCTGAGCGTGGAGCCTACTGGGAATTCTCTCTCCCTCTCTCTCTACCCTCCCCTGATCACATGCTCATGCACACACTCTCTTTCTCTCAAAATAAATAAATATATTTTTAAAAAAGTATCTTGGGGTGCCTGGGGGGCTCAGTTGGTTAAGCATCTGACTTCAGCTTCCTCTTTAGTAGGGGCCAGAAAATGACAGCAATAATTTAACACTGCTAAAATTAAGTTTCAGCCCCCCCTCCTTAGTAGTTTGGATCCCCCTGTGTTTCTTTTGGGTCAGTTATTTGGAAACTGGTAGTGTTTTTCCAGTGACACTATGTCAGTATGTTAGCAAAGGTCTTAAAACAACTTGCTATCAGCAACTTAACCATATCATTGTAAATGCCATCAAGCTTTGGAGGTAGAAACTTCATAACCAGCAACAAGATTATTACCCACATTTTCATATTTAAAGAACAAACAAAAGTTGAGATATAAAGAAGTAATTTTACCAAACTCATACAGTTTAAAAAAAAAAAAAAAAAGACTAAGCCAGCATTGAAATGGTCTGTCTAATCACATAGAACTCATAACCACCATTCTCTACTCTCTCTTGGAATCACTGCTAATGGAACTATCCTACCAACAGGACTAGAGTTTCCACCACATACAATGATGTTCAATGAGAAATTAATTCCATTTATAAATCTAAATGCCCAAATCACCTTTTCTCTGACACCATCCCTGGAGTGAGAACAAAACCTGTCTTCCAAATTCCTCATAGCTCAATGCATCCCAGTTCTGCTTAGTAGCTACCTCTTTGAGGAAGCTTTCCCTAACCCCCTGCTCAGCAGACTGGTTTACAGGGTTCACTTTTGTGCTCCACAGCTCTCTCGATTGACCTCAGTGGCCACACTCACCTCACTGTTTTATAATCATCTCTCCCCTTTTTCGTCTCTTCCATTGGACCATGTGCTTCCTGATGGCAGGGGTTATGTGCTGACCAGCTCTTGATCCCCAAGGGCTGGTGCTAGTAATGTACCACCTGAAATTGACTGATGTGGGCAGGGGTGGAGGTTCTAGGGAGATTGAGGAAATAGGTAATCTAGATACTAGAATATCCTGGAGACAATTTCCCCTAGGAATCCTGGTTGATCTTAGACAGGCAGACCCTTCCTTTTCTTCTCAACCTCGAAGATCAGTCAACATCATTCCTATCAGTATCCCTACCCTATCAGGGTTTTTCTGTTCCCCTACGGTCCCCTGCGGAAGAGTCATTGCAGCAGAGGAAGAAAGAGTAAGGGATGACGCACTGTCTCTTAAATGTCTCCATGTCATTTGGTAGAATTAGTCATATGACCCTGCCTAGGCACCCAGAGAGCTGGGAAGTCTAGTCCTGCCCAGTCCACACAAAGGAGAGAACCAGAAATGGGGTAAGCACTAATAAACCCCACCACAATCCAGAACTTGGGACCTTTTCTTGCTTTGTTCTTTTTGTGTGTGCAACCTAATCTTTACGTTATTTTGTAGAAAGTTAGGTAGCCACTAGCTGAACAAAAATTCATTGATTATTTAGAGGACAACTTAGGAGCAGCATCTCTCTACCTCTCTTCCTTCTTGAAGAAACGATGATGAAGGTTTCTTTGTAGGAGTGAGGAGAAGGACTTTGAATTGAAGAGGCAAAGGTTGGAATTGGTCCTCAACTGGGTTATTGAGAGGTATTTTGAAAAAAACCACCAAATACCAGGGAGAAATGAAATGCCTACTGCTACCTAAGACAGCCACTTTCATAAAAGGCAAAAAAATAATAATGAGCTAAACTCATGAGCTAAACTCATAGAGCATTTTAGTACTTACAAAGCTTTTTTTAAAAAGAGGTTGGGGGACTTAGGTGCCCTTTTTTACCGTGATAAAGTAGAAATAACATAAAATTTACCATTTTTCCCACTGAAAAGTGTACAATGCAGTAGCATCAAGTACATTTATGACACTGTGCAATCATCACCACTGTCATCACCACTAACTGTTTCCATCAGGCCATCACTGTCCATTTCCACTTTCTCCCACCCCCTGAAAACCTCTAATCTGTTTTCCATCCCTATAGATTTGCCTGTTCTGAATATTTCATATAAATGAGATCATACAATATGTAACGTTTTGTTTTTGTCTTCTTTCATTTAGCATGCTCCCAGATTCATTCATCTTGCATCATGTATTAGGGCTTCATTCCTTTTCATGGATGAACAACATTTTATTGTATGGACATACCACAGCTTATTTACTTATCTACCTATTTACCTTTACCACTTGGCAGACATTTGTGCTGTTTTCATCTTTTAGCTCTTGTGAACAGTTTTGCTATGAACATTCATGTACAAGTTTTTGTTTGGACACCTGTTTTCAATTACTTGGGAGTATCATGTCTAGGAGTAGAATTGTTGGGTCATATTATAATTCTATGTTTAACTTGTGGCAGACTCTACGAAACTTTTTAACATACGCTATTACATTTAATCTTCCCAGTATGTATTACAATCCTTATTTTACAGATGAGGCTCAAAGACATTAATTGAATTGCCAAACTAGGCCTTGATTCACCATTCTACAGTAAGCATTTTAAGAAATCACAGTGAAAACCAGAGTAAGACAGATTCATTTCTGGATATATATTTCTTCCACCTTAAAAATAAGATGAATCTTAAAACAGAATATTTCATAATAGTGATATAATACCATGGACTCCAGATAAGGAAAAATCCTTCCTAGCTTCTGCAGTCTCTTGTATGCTTCATTAATTTAATTTTTAGGTCACTACTTTTATTAGCTTGAAGGAGCTGGCATAACAAAAAATGAAAAATGCTCTAAATAAAAATCAGACCTGTTACATATTTACATACACGGAAGTGATTCTTTCTGTCCCAAGACATAGAAGTGGTGGTGTCACTTGCTAAGTTAGGATGTATGAAATGTCACAAAGGGACAAATACAAAGAAATGGGTGACAGGGAGAGAAGTGGACACACCGGAGCTATAGCCAAAAGAGCCTCACCTTTTGCCATCCTGTAGTACACAGTCTGTGGCTAAAAAGTCCTGAGCAACTTTTAACATTTGGATAGTTTTGGTGGTCCAGCTCAGAACTATCCATTTCTGAAAACTGTCTCCTTCCACAGATCACAGTAGTGGAAGGCGGGGAATGTGGAAGCCAAGCTTGCACTTTGGGACCCTCACTATTGGTCTCAGTTGAATTGAACTAGGGCAGCTGAGGCCAATCAAATTCTCATGCTTAGAAATTTGGAATTGAAACTAGGAAAGCAGTTAATGTATGCATGCAGTCAAGACTATAATGTGAGAAAACAGGGCTATGGAGCAGCCATATTCTGCCTTGTGGATAAAGGAGAAGCTTAAAAAAATAGTGGGATGAAACAGTGACACAAAAATAAACAGGGAGAAAGAGAGAGAGAGAGAGCTGTCTTATTTCTAGGTCCAGTCCTTTCCTGAAGATGTAGGATTCTGTGGGAACCTCTATACTCTTGTCATAAATCCCATTTGGCTTAAGCTATGTGGTAGACTGGCCAGCTATTTACCAATTACCATTACATGGCCAGCTAATTACCATTGGTATTTACCAATAAATACCAAATGAATATTTATATACCCATTTCCTTTCACCCTGGGCACACAGCCAAGTATATTCTCAGCCTCCTCTGTATTTATCTGTGGCCATGTGACTGGGCCCTGACCAACAGAATGTGAGAGGAAGTGACATTCTCCACTTTAGGCTTGGAACTAAGAACCTCCCCCATGACTCTTCACTGGCTCTCTTTCCTCATAGGCCAGCTGGGTGCCCACAAAGGCAATAGTGAAAGCCTTGTGTTGAAGATGTCACAGCCTTCTTAGCCTAAGTTCTGACAGCATGCTTGGAGCAGCCATCCCATCCTCACCAAGGAGGCTTTCCAAGCTCAAGAAATAAATTTCTCTTATGTTAAGATTTCAAAGAGACTTCAGGCTTTATGTAACACATCAAGCTTTATCTGAACTAATGCAAGGTAGTTTCGGTAGGTTTTGTTTTTTTTTTTGGAAACCTACCATCAAAGAGTCTTAAAGCATCACACCTTCCATAGCTTCTCTTCTTATTCAGTTACCGTCTGTTGAAAAGGCTGAAGACCTTGGGCCAAATACTTCATGTGCCACACTCTGGAGACTGCAGCAGAGGGTAGAGGTAAAAGATTCAATCTCCAGGATGCCAAACAAGGCTACCTCAGGTGACCTCACATACCCAAACACACTGCCTTTGTTGACAGATATCCTTTGAATGCTCTACCAGTTCTGAGAGTGATCGGCCACCCTCTCAGTCTCCATATGGCTGTGCAAGCTAAAAGCAAAAAATCTTTCATGTAGAAACTTTGTGTTTCTATTGAAGTCAGTACTGAAACGTGTTTCCTTTCCAAATGATTCAGGCAGACTTCCAAGAGGGCCCAATAACACCCTGTTCAATTACTGGAGTTCTAGCAAGGAAGGGCTGACCAAAGAAAATGGCTTTATCAAAGAGCTATATTGACAGCTGCTATGCCTTTAAGTATTCTGGAAGGCAGGTTTGAAAGCAACAGCTTTCTATGTGCAATATACCAATTTCCTGTTCTCTCCACATAAGCAATAACTCCTGTGTAAGAGCAAATTTAATGGAGTCGTAAGGGCTATTAACAGAGGACATATAAGGCAGATCTTCTTGACATTATTTTACAAACCTAATTGGGCTGTCTGGTCAATAAAATGTCTTTGGAATAGATATGTTAAAGGCAACAGAGCTTGTTTTGAGCCCAAGTGCTTGCTTTAAATGGCATGTAGTTTTTGTAATATTTAAGCTAATAGTCTTCATTATCTATAACATACAAGTTGAAGGTGTAAGAGCTTAAGTTCAGGGGAAACAATGAAAACGTATTACCTCCATGTAATTTTATCAGTCTTTCAAGAATAGAAAAAGCCTCCAAAATGTGGGGAAATATTAATACTTCACTTTGGGATCTGTTTTTTTAGCACCAGTGCTAAGGCCCAGAGAGATTTGGGGTAGCCATAAAAGCTATCATCACCCTCCCAACTGCAGCCTCTTTCCTCAAACTCTTCTGATGTCCCACTTTACCCAAAATATGCCATTTTGTTCTTGTCTATAAAAAAAAGTCCACAGAATCTGATAAGCTAAATATTTGAAAGATCACAACATTAAGTAGAACATGGTGTTCCCCATCCTCGGAAGGCATGTATCCTTGGAGACGTGGTAGTGGTGGGGGACTGTAAGTTCTTCAGCACTTTTTCTGGTATCTCAATATTGTGGTCCACAAAAGGGGAGTGAATGAGATAGAAGAAGCCCTCAGCAAGACCATAGTCAACTTCTTTAGTTTTCTACTTTGATATTGTACTCTGGAAGACACAAAGTACCTCATATAATTATCTCATTTAATATTTAAAAGAAGACTATGAAACAAGAACTGCAAAATTTGAAGATTAGACTAGAATAAGACAGAAAAGATCAGCTACCCAATAAGTGGCAGAGAGAGTTTTGATTTTAAGAACAAACAATAGATTTTCAGTCTTTCTGATGTTCATTCCTATGGATCTAACATAATTTTTTCCACAAGACTTTAACACTAGAAAAAAATCATTAGCATCCACCATAGCTCTACAGACAAAGCAGAAATATTTGAGTGGACAGACACTAAGGATACATACAGTGCAATTTAGAGCCAATAGAGAGCAGCGATTCCATTCGTGATAGTGAAAGTCGTCCTACATAATAACATCCTCTCTTATCTCCCTCACACCAGCCATGAAGGTTTTCAAAAGTAACTGCAGGCTAATTTGTTTATTTTTCTTTATATTTTGTATTTTCTTTATTATTGTGTATTATATTACAGTACTGTAATCATTTTTATATGAATATTTTGGGGTTGTCGAACAAATCATCTGAGTTTCTGTTATTTCTTGTGGGGGAAATTCACGTTGATATACAAGTGCTTTGGATTACAAGCATGTTTCTGGAATGAATTATGCTTGCAAACCAAGGACTTACTGTATCGTGAATGACTAAGTTGGTTTGGTTAAATGTGAATCTCTGGATATATCAGAAAAAATGAGAGGGGGTCGGTAAGACTTTTATGTTGCCTCAGGGGACAGAACTAGTAGGATTGATTTTATCTCCAAATAGTAAAAACTCTTTGAAATGAACAAAGCAGTGGCCTCCATGTGAATTCTTCCCTTCCCTGGAAATACAGAAACCAAGTAACTCCTTGTCAGATAGATGGCAAAAGGGATCCTTGCAAGGATGAATTCCTTAAATTATCCCACACTTGCAATTTAGGAAACCCTAAATTTCCTTAGAAATCCCACCTGCCCTGCTCCCCCTGCCACTTGTCTTATTTTTTACTGCCTCTCATTAAGCACTGTTAAGTAATACTTCATTCAACCATCACAACATCTTCTGTGATAGATTATTATTACTCCCATTTTATGATAAGGAATATAAGGCTTCCACATGTTAAATAACTTGCCAAGAATCATCCAACTAACAAGCAATAGAACTGAAATTTTAACCCAGATTCTTAACCATTATTCATTCAGCCACTTATAACTTTGCTATGTTACCTTACAACAGCAGCACTATAGCTTGTGAGAAATGCAGACTCTTAGGTCCTAACCGAGACCTACTGAATAAGAATCTGCATTTTAATAAGATCCCTGGTGATTTGTATGCACAAGAAAGTTTCAGAAACCTTAATTCATAAAAATGTATTTTTTAATAATTCCAAAAGTACTTCTGATCATTAAACTTGCTCCATGGTTCATTCTATTCCTGGGCCTAGTCTAAATCATGGACAATATATTGATCTTCTCACTCTTAGTTGTATATTAGTCATGTTTTTTACTTTGTTAGCTTTGACATCTTGAGGTCTTACTGACACCAGAAGGGACTATCCCTCCTGCGTTTAGCTAATTCCTAGGATAGTAAACATGTACCTAACAGCATGCTCTTCAAAAGCAAAACAACCAATCCAGAGCTCCTACCCCCAACCACCACCTTTACTGGGATCTCAGGTGCTCTCACATCCCAAGCCACTATCCACTTCCCCTAATCACCCCAGTGTCAGGTACCAGACAAGTAGGAGAAACCCCTACACATCAGGGCCCACTGAAACTATTCAAACTAGCTAACTCCAAACCTGCTTTCTCTGATTTATCTTTCCCATGGAAACCACCATGAAGGCTCTTGCCCACATTTTCCCCCCACTTCCTTTGCCTCCTAACCAACCCTGTTGCTTTCTCTTGTTGTCCTGTGTGGCATGCCATGCCTCCTGCATCCAGGAATCCGTGCGTATAAAAATTTTTTCCTTTGGGGCACTTGGGTGGCTCAGTCGGTTAAATGTCTGACTTCAGCTTAGGCCATGATCTCACTCTTCATGAGTGGGAGCCCACATTGGGCTCTCTGCTGTCAACGCAGAGCCTGCTTCAGATCCCCTGTTCCCATCTCTCCCTGTCCCTCGCCTGCACATGCTCTCTTACTCTCTCTCTCAAAAATAAACAAACATTAAAAAGAATTTTTTTTTTCCTTTATGAAAATCTGTATGTCATGTCTGTATGTCTTACCATACCTGATTAAAACAAATCGGGTACATTTTAAAACAGTTAATATAAACTTAGGTCACTTACATCTCAAAAATGTCTCTGATCTGTATTTAAAATGTTCCTGCTAGTATAATAGCTGGATTGGTTTTCTGAGTCAACTTGGGTATGAGAGCTCATTCTTCCTTTGAAGAGGATCGTTGAGGATTCTTTAGAGAGTCTCTTTGTAGTTGATAGAAGTGGTGAGTAGTTTGACTAGCCAGTTAAGATTCCTTCTTCAACCCCTGGGTCTCCACGGTGCACCTCTGAACCTCTCTGTTGGGTTCCCATTACCCTACAGGACTGCCATAAATATACTACAAGATAGACTCAGGCAAAATGTGTTATTTTGACCCCAAGTCTATAGCAGGGCAGTTACTTAATAACACTCAGTTTTCTGCTCTGCCAGGTCATTCACCCAATCTCTCACTCTTAAGATGTCTCAGATGTGAGTCAAAAACCAATCCACAGCATCCCTCAAAATGCAGGAGTCACATATCAAGCTTTTCAAATTATTTGTTGAAGCTCCTCTTGGGTGGATGATATAGACACTCCTGCTCTATCTCAATAGAGAAGAGGATTCTGAACACAATCAGAAGTTCTAAAGAAGTCTTCTTCTTAATGTCCAATTTTTTTTTGGCATTTTTAAATCTCTGAGATTAAAAATGGCGGGGGGGGGGGGTGAGCAGCTGAAGTCACTTTTAAAAAAGGGATGGATCTAAGTGGCCCAGACCTCCGGCCTTGATCCCTGATCTCTCATCCCTAGTCGAGGGCCTGGGCTCCCTAAACTGAGGCAGGCAGCCTCCCAGACAGGCCCTAGAAGTCAAACCCATGGGCTGGTCCCATTTCGAGCCCATGGCCAGGACTGTCTTGGCCCCTGGGCCTGCACTGCCTGCAGGGGCAGCCCCTTGGCCTGGACTGGGGGCTGAAATGTGGGAAGGGTGGTTTGTTTTTTTCTTTTCTTTCTTTTTTTTTTTCTTTCTTTCTTTTTTTTTTTTCGTGCTTCAGAGACACCAGAATTAATAACACTATTTTTGATTTTGAAAAAAAAAAAAAAAAAAAAAAAAGGGAATAACTTGGGGTGCCTGGATGGGTTAGTTGGTTAAGCCTCCAATGCTTGATTTCAGCTCAGATCATGATTTCACAGTTCATAGGATTGAGTCCCATATCGGGCTCTGCACTAACAGCAGAGAGGATGCTTGGGATTCTCTCTCCTTCTCTCTCTGCCCCTCCCCCACTCGCTCTCTCTAAAAATAAACTTTAAAAAAAAATAAATAAAAAAGGAATGTTTACTAAACTATAACTGGCATATAGTAAATTGCACGTGAAGTGTACAATTTGAAGTTTTGACATACACTCACACACCAATGAAGCCACACTACAGTCAACATAAGGAACATGTCCATCACAGCCAACAGTTGGCTCATCCCCCTTTGTAACCCTTCCCCCTCCTTGCTGGCCCCTCCAGAAATGACTGATCTTCTTTCTGTCACTATATATCAGCTGATTTTCTAGATTTGTATATAAATAGAATCACACAGTATTTACTTTTTTTATTGCAAGATATACATGACATAAAATTTATTATTTCAACCCTTCTTGAGCATATATTTCATTAGTATTAAGTACATTCACATTGTTGTACAAGTATGCACTCTTTTTTTGTATGACTTCTTTCATTCAGCATAGTATTTTGAGATTCATTCATTTCAATGTTCAATAGTTCACTCTTTTTTATCACTGACCAGTATTGCATTGTATGGCTATACTATGATATGTTTATTTATTCACCTATTAATGGACATCTTGGTTGTTTCCAGCTTGAGGCTGTTGTAAATAAAGCTGCTACAAACATTTAAGTGTAAGTCTTTGTAAAGATAATTTTTCATTTCTCCTATGCAAGTACCAAGCAGTGAGATGGCTGGGGCACATTTAACTTTATAAGATACTGCCTGTTTTTCAAATGGGCATAGCATGTTACATTCCCACCAGTGGTGTCTGAGAGTTCCAATTCCTACACATCCTCACCAATATTTGGTACAGTCAGATTTTTTTCCCTAGTCGCTCAATAGTTGTATAGTGACATCTTATTGTGGTTACATAACTTAGAAAAGGTGGAATCAGAGTAGTGGTCATTCTGGGGCTAATCATTTCTTAGTGCTGAACCGAACCCTTCTGAGTGCTCTATACAGAGTCTTATACATCATGAGGTTTTGCCTGGGGGGCCCAGTGGGAACAGGAACTATGCACTCCCTCCCAGGAAAGAAGGTAAAACTGACCCCTGTTATTCTATCTTGGCAGAAAGCTGAAGACTCCAATTGATTTTTGACCATCTTCTTTAGCAGTACAGGCCAAGTAGATTCACATCTCACTTTGGAAGGTGAGAATAAGAGCCATCTCTTTTCTTGGGTATTCAATCAAAACAGAAAAGAAAATGTCACTTAACATATTATTATATGTATAAACAATACACCCCCCCTGTGTTTTGTTTGACTGAGTTTCCATAAATAATTTCATATGACTATAGCACGGGGTGATGGTTCTCTAGACAATGATGATGAGTCATGTACATCCAGTTTCTTCTGGCACACAACTTTCTAAGGTAAGTTCTTTACACTCTTACATATACAGTGACTCCAATATATTTGGTAAATTTACAATTCAAACTTAGATAGAAGGAGGGTGATTATAAAGTAAATCTTGACTTGGGGTGAAGGGCATGTTTCTGGAGTCATTCAGGACTGCGTTTGAATCCTGACTCTTCACTTACTGGTTGTGAAAAATTATGCAACTAACAACCTCCTTGAGCTGCCAGGAAACCAAGTTGTTTACAAACAAGGGAAACAGGTTCACAATTAGCTAGTTAAATATGATGACATAATGCAATGCATCATTTTCCATATAATGCATATAATGCTTTTCCATATAATGCATGTAATGATGCAAGATAACATACAATACAACTATAATAAATTTTAATATACTTTGAGAATTATTGTTATGCAGTAGAATTACGTCTTATCATAGAAACTAAGGCAATCCATAATCTGCAGAGACATGGACATTCTAGAACTTTGAATAGACACTGCTCTAAAGAAGACATCCAGATGGCCAACAGGCACATGAAAAGATGTTCAACGTCACTCCTCATCAGGGAAATACAAATCAAAACCACACTGAGATACCACCTCACGCCAGTCAGAGTGGCCAAAATGAACAAATCAGGAGACTATAGATGCTGGCGAGGATGTGGAGAAACGGGAACGCTCTTGCACTGTTGGTGGGAATGCAAACTGGTGCAGCCACTCTGGAAAACAGTGTGGAGGTTCCTCAAAAAATTAAAAATACACCTATCCTATGACCCAGCAATAGCACTGCTAGGAATTTACCCAAGGGATACAGGAGTGCTGATGCAGAAGGGCACTTGTGTCCCAATGTTTATAGCAGCACTCTCAACAGTAGCCAAATTATGGAAAGAGCCTAAATGTCCATCAACTGATGAATGGATAAAGAAATTGTGATTTATATACACAATGGAATACTACGTGGCAATGAGAAAGAATGAAATATGGCCTTTTGTAGCAACGTGGATGGAACTGGAGAGTGTTAGGCTAAGTGAAATAAATCATACAGAGAAAGACAGATACCATATGTTTTCACTCTTATGTGGATCCTGAGAAACTTAACAGAAGACCATGGGGGAGGGGAAGGAAAAAAAAAAAGAGGTTAGAGAGGGAGGGAGCCAAAACATAAGAGACTCTTAAAAATTGAGAACAAACTGAGGATTGCTGGGGGGTGGGAGGGAGGAGAGGGTGGGTGATGAGTATTGAGGAGGGCACCTGTTGGGATGAGCACTGGGTGTTGTATGGAAACCAATTTGACAATAAATTTCATATTAAAAATAAATAAAGATAAAAAAAGAAATTCCACAGTAAACCTATATGAGAAACACTTACTTGGCACTAATGTTTGTAGGTTCAAACATAGGGGTGATCCAAAGATACTCCAGCAATTTCAACTCTTCTCTCTCTTAATGATGAACAAATGAAAGATATTAGATTAAAAAAAAATGTATTATATAAGATTAAATGATTTGTCATTACTACTAAACTCTTTGTACTTGAGTATTTGGAGAATACAATCCTTCAAGCCATTTTGGCTTTTAACTTGATTATTAGGTTTCCTTTGCTGACTTTCTTTCTCATCTGCAGAATGGGGACAATAGTGGTGCCATGTGCCACTGTTGTGGAAATTCAACAAGATAATTCTTGTAAAGCACTTAACATAGTAATAGTACTCAAGGCTATAGGCTATAGGCTATAATTACTTTATATACACACCAAGACACTCAAACTAGAGTGCTTTGGATCAAGGCAAGTTGAAAGCTTAACAGTTCTCAGTGAGACCATCATAAGTTATAAACCAATTCAATTGCTTCAAATAAAATAACCACAAATTAAACACGTTATCTTCAAAGGTTCTATACCATATTCTCAGCCTCTTAATTAAAATTGTGGAGTGATATTTATCTGTTTCAAGTGAAAATGTTATTTGGGAGCCATTGCAAACAATAGTATAGTTTTATTTTACATACTAACTGAAGTCCATAAAAAACAATGAGAAGAACCAAAATTATCAAGAAATTTTATATTTTTACATTCTAGATTCTTCAGATATGGTTGATGTCATAATTCCCCAATCAGAATTTAAGTTTCTTGAGACTAAGGACTGTTTATTACTCATTACTGTCTATCACTTCTAGGTAACGCATAAATAAATGTGTGCTGAAGTAACCAGATCCCAAACACCTTCTTCTTTACTCCATCTTAAAATGTAAGGTATAGGGGCGCCTGGGTGGCTCAGTCAGTTAAGCGTCCGACTTCGGCTCAGGTCATGATCTCGCGGTCCGTGAGTTCAAGCCCCGCGTCGGGCTCTGTGCTGACAGCTCAGAGCCTGGAGCCTGTTTCAGATTCTGTGTCTCCCTCTCTCTCTGACCCTCCCCCGTTCGTGCTCTGTCTCTCTCTGTCTCAAAAATAAATAAACGTTAAAAAAAAATTAAAAAAAAAAAGTAAGGTATAAGTAAAACAAAACAAAACAAAACAAAAACACTGATTACCTAAGTAAAGATATCTATATTTAAAAGTAGATCTTAAGCAATAGGAATTACTATACCAGTAATTTGCTCTTTGGCACCTCAAACTAATTTGCATCCTTCTAGAAACATCTGGGTAGAATCAAAATTTACCATTTTGATCCTACTTCATTTATCCCTATCTTACCTCATCTTCTGATGGATTGTCTATATGAGAAGTTTTCCCTTTCCCAATGTACTCCAGCCCTTACTGATCGCCTGCACTTTCAGACTCCTAAAACACTAGTGATCTGTTACATAGTGAAAAAGTATCTCCAATTTAATAGGTATTTCTGACACTTCGAGGTAGCTGCTCTGAGAGAGAAAAACCCTAGAATTAGAGTCTGAAGCCTGGGTTCAAATGCTGGTCTCACTATTTACAGGCTGAAGGGACTGATGCTTGACATCTCTCTATCTTAATTTCCTTAGGGTAAAACAGGCATTGTATTTTAAAGTTCTTATCTTACCACGGGTGCCTGAAAAATGGCATGTCAATTGACTGATTCACTGAGTGATTGGTAAAATTCTCACCAATAGTAAAAATACTGCAGACCCCACAAAATTCCACAAAACAAAGTGAATAGCTTATGAAGTTTTCTTTATGTGGCACATATTCTTGTACTGACACCCATGGACTTCAAGAGAGCTGTGCATGCCCTGAGATGGTATGAAAAATTACATGTGTGTATTCACATGTGTGTACTTGAGGGAGAGATGAAACCAGCAGTGTTGAGAACCACTGTTCTCAGATGATATAAAGCCAGAAGTGAGAGGGTAGAAGAGGGAAGGGGAGCATATAATTCAAGGTGCCGAAGGAGCTGGCGAGGGTGAAACAGGACTGCTGGTCAAAGCAACAGTAGGTTGGGTACTTATCTAACTCTGGTCTAGTCTAGACCTACTTAGTCTCCTAATCCATGATCTCTCCCTCTAATTAGTCTAACCAGTCAACCTTGCCTTGCCCACAATACCCCTACTTCCCACCACAGTGCCTAAAAAATAACAGGCATGCACCAATTATCTGCTAAGAATTTCTTCCAATTTTCTTACCTGTAAAAGGAAGGAGATTGAGTAAAAACTATCTTGAAGGTTCCTGCCAATGAAAAACCTCTATTACATTCGAAGCTAATTATTTTATAGAAAAACAAAACAAAACAAAACAAAACAAAACAAAAATATGGGAACTGCCTTTCCCCATCTAGAGAAGGTCAGAATTCAGCATCCTACTCCAGCCTCACACTTAACTTGTTTCTAGATGAACCTCACCTCCAACAACTCATTTCTCAGAAAGATGACTTCTAGAGACACCTGGGTGGCTCAGTTGGTTAAGTGTCCAATTTCGGCCCAGGTCATGATCTCATGGTTTGTGAATCTGAGCCCCACTTTGGGCTCTGCACTAGTGCAGAGCCCGCCTAGGATTCTCTCTCTCCTGCTCTCTGCCCCTCCCCCACTCACTCACTCATTCCCCCCCCCCTCAAAATAAAAAACAAAAAAAAAAAAGAAAGATGACTTTTATTATTTTGGTTGTTATTCTCTTAAGTAAGCTACTGACAACTCCTTAAGATCCCTGCTTTCTTTGGGGTTCTGACAAGGGGCAGGTAATGGATACAGTGCATTAACAAATCAGTAATATTTGAAGAGTTACTCCTCTCACAGCCAGGCTTTTAACAGGCCTGGATTTAAATGGCATCTCTTTCAAGCACATTTCCTTTATCAGTATTCGAAGTTTCAAAGAGCAATCAATGTCAAGGATCTGAATGTTAAAATACAGCAGACCTTTGGAAATGCAATTATCATTTTCTCCTATAGATAATTAACAACTGAAAAAAAATTTACTTCTACTGAGGGCTTCTGGGAAAATACCACTGAATCCTACCTACATGCTTTGAAAGAATCAGGTGTTCAAACTACCAACAGGGCAGCCTGGGCTTTGTGGTGCTGTTCTAGCAGTGGTGATGGCTTCGAACTAGATAAGCTTCCCAGTGCTACCCCTTCCTCCCCCTTCCCATCCACATACCCACATGAACTGCAAAACACTGTACAACCTGTAGCTCAGGGCTACAGCCAATTGTGATGAAATAGTTCTTTCTGTTACACACAAAGGAGCATCAGAAGAATCAAACCTACAAGCTTTCACTTCAGTACTCCTCTGAAAAAATACAAGATGGTTGAAATTGACTTCAGCTAGTACTGAAATGATAAACATCGCAGCATAAGATGTTGGTTGGACTTAAACATAAAGGAATTTCTAACAGATTCAGCTGCTCAAAAACGAAATAGGATGTCTTCAGGGTATAACAAAAGTTGTTCAAGCAAAGCTATTTAATCTACTATCAAGGGGATTCCCACAGAAAGTGGGGGTTCATTTTTCAGGTCTTCCAGAGCTTTAGGGTTCTACCTTTCTCTAAAGCAGACCTTTCTTTAATTTGTTTCATTGCAGTGACATGGAAATTTTCAGACACAAAGAGACAGAGAATCTCACATAGTATTTATCCTCTAAAATTCAAGACCAAATATTTTTACAGTTAGCCCATCATACTTTAGTCCTCTGCCAGACTCTTCCATAGTCTGAGTATCCCTGGGCCCCTGGCATGTGTTAATATCTCCATGACTGGGCAGAAGGAAGAGGCATCATAACTTTTTTGTCCCGTCATTTCCCCCCAAAAGAAAAGAAAGTGTTACAAAATTCTACCAGTGCACAACATGCTTCATTTGGGAATTTTCCTAAAATCCCCCATAACCGTTTGTTTCCCTCTTAAGGAAGAAGGAAAATGAGTAATTTTTGTTGAGTACCAGGAAATATGCTAATGGCTTCAGATACCTTCATTTCATTCATTTCAGTCATGAGAATCACACTTTGAGGTAGTTTCAGTATGTCCACTTAATAAATGAAAAGTCTGAGACCTAGACAGTTTAAGTCAAATGTACATGGTCACACCACAAGTAACACAAAAGCCAGAATTCGAGACCTTGTGTGTTCAAAATACCCCTGCCCCAACCTATCTAGAACTCTAGCATATAAAGGTGTGGTCATAAACCAGGAAACAGAGACCTGCGCATCTTTATTCTAACCATGAACTGATCCTTTCAGTAGGCTTTGCAAGAGAGGAATCATTAGAGTGCAAATAACCTAAAGGAAAAAAAAATTTTCCCTGAAAACTGAGGTGAAAAGAATGTGGGAGAGCGGGGCAGTGAATTGTCAGGGAACAGCTCGGCTAAGGAAAGCTCATCCACATCAATCAGCTCTTGGAGTCAGTGCCCTAAGAGAGAACTGACATGAAATTACACAAAAAGTTATGAGGCTCAAGACACTGAAGCTCTTCTTGGGAAGAAAATCATCTTTCATCCTCAGCTGACCCCGGGAAGAAAGGGGGCAGAATAAAACCTGAGAGATGACAATCTGAGGAACTAGGGTGGGGTTTTGGTGTAGCTGGAGCGAGAGCAAGATGAATTAAAAAACAGATTATCTGCATAGATTCAGCTGAAGTTGAAATGAATGCCTCTTGTTCAGCTAGTATTTCAGGGGCTCCTGTGTGCTCCTCGTGGGGGAAACGGTACCCAGATCAATGATCTAGCATCAGAGCAGCTAGTGGAGAACAGACTACAGAGCAAGACACCCCATCACACCAGACTCACAGGTAGTTTTGAACATAAGACCTCTGTTCCTGTGCTGGCTGAAGACTCATGAATTTCACAGAACTACTGCTGGGAATTGAGACCCAGAGAAAAAAGGAATGGGGAATATGCAGCATTCAATGATAATGTCTTGATGGTATTCAGAGGAGAGTTTTTGATATTTTCAACTAAAGCATTAGGGAAAAAAAAAAGGAAATTTGGCCTCTATCTCACATCACACACAAAAGTTAATTTAAGCAACGATGATGTTTTTAGAGGAAAACATAGAATATTTTGTGAAATATGAAAATTTTTCTTGGATAGGACACCAAAAGTACTAACCACAAAAGCACAAGCCAGACTCAAAATGATATATATTCTCTCCGACACAATGTCCAATTCAAGCTCTCCTCTCCTCATGAATTTTATTTTGGCGGGGGGAGGTAGAGACACACACACAGTGATATCTTCTTTCTCTCAACTCCTGTTGTAATTATGTCAGAATTATTTAAAAATTATCACACAGTGCTATCATATTTATTGTGAACAGTTCTTTACTGCCAGCCATGGTACAGTGGAAAATGTTTAGTAACAGGCTCTCTAGGGTAAAAAGCCCTTATATGTAACATTTGCCAATTTCTGTGGTGCAAATACTCCACCATGGCCTATTTCAAGCCATCAACATGACGTTACTAGATGTAGAGTTGGAAAGAAATCCACACAACTGCATGTGAGCCAGCTCAGCCGGCTGCAGCACATCCCTGGTTGCCTGTCTCCCCAGTGAGTCTGTAAGCAATCCCTGGTGGTCTAATTGAATTTAACATGGTTCCTCAGTTTCCTCATTTGGTGAAAAGTGGATAAACATACTCAGAGAGAGTAACTTCCTCAGAGGATAACTAATTCTAAAGCTCTATTGAAAGTTTAAGAAATTAGAGTGGACATAGAGTGTATCTTCAACAGCCATATCCTCTTCTAGAAGAAGTCTCTGTTTCCCATTTCAGATCCCTCCCTCCCTCATTTTTAGTCCACAGTCCTCAGGTTAAGCTCCCAGCCCAGCTCTGGAGCGGATCATGACCAAGACCAATTTGCACATGACATTCTCTAGCCCCAGTGATTGGTCCATGGGATTATCATGTGATCCAATGACAAAAATAAGAAGCAGTGAGACCTTTGCTGAAAATCCTGTCAAGTAACTGGACATTTGTTATAAGGGACTTGAATCAAAAAGAAACTGCTTGCATCTCCATCTTGGCTCCACATGGAGCCTGTGAAGGATGTAAATCCGACAGAAAGAGAAAAATTAAATTGTGAAAATGTTTGAGCTTTGAAGTAAAAAATAAAAAGCCAAAATTTGCAAAGCCTCAGCCTTAGACATTCTATTTAAGTAAGCCAATAATCTCCTTTTTCCTTAAACCAATCTGTGTTGGGTTTTCTCTCACATAGAGCAAAAATTTCCAAACTGATACAGAAATACACCCTGATTAATAAGCTGTCTGTATTATTAACATATTGGGAAACAGTAGCAAAATATCATAGCATGATAATACTTTTTATAAAGCATCATTTTATCAGCTTCTTACAAAGTTAAATGTACCCTTGTTATATGTTCTAGTTGTGGCAGGCAGAATAATGTCCAAATTCTCAGAACCTAAGAGTATATTACCTTTTCTAGCCAAATGGGCTTTGAAAAGAACTTAAAGGTGTGATTAAGCTAAAGATCCTGAATTATCCAGGTGGGCCCAATATATTTATAAGGGTCATTAAGAGGGAGGCAACAACAGAATCACAGAAGGAGATGTGACCACAGAAAGAGAGGTCGAATGATGCAGGGCCACTAGCTTCTGGGTTGCTTCCAGAAGCTGGAACAGGTAAGGAAGTGAATTCTTCCCTAGAGTCTCCAGAAGCAACACAACCCTGCCAACATAGTTTAGACTTCTGAGCTCCCCAACTGTAAGAGAATAAGCTTATGTTATGTTTTTTTTAAGGGATTAAATTTGTAGCAATGAGTGACATCAAAATAGAAATCTAATAGCATAGCAATCCCACTTCCAGCTGTTTTACCCAAGAGAAATGAAACCTGATACTCCCCCCCAAAAAACCATATGCAAATGTTTATGGCAGGTTTATCAGAATTGCAAACACTGAAAACAACCTAAATGTTCTTCAACTGATGAATGAATAAACTGGGTAGCATTCAACTCAATGGAATACTACTCAACAAGAAAATAAGAATGAACTATTGATGTGTACAATGAATGGGTGAAACACAGATGTACTATGTCAAATGAAAGAAGCAAGACTCCAAATGGTACATACTTTACAACTACATTTATACGGCATTGCAAAACTATAGTGACAGAGAACAAATCAATGACTGCCAATGGTAGGAAGTGGAGAAATGGTTGATAACCAAGGGACAGCACTCGGGAATTTTAGGGGTAAAGGAACAGTTCTGTATCTACAGCATGGTAGTAGTTTCACAACTATATGCCTACGTCAAAGCTCATAGGTCTGTACACCAAAAAACAAAACAAAACAAAAAGTGAACTTTCCTGAATATAAGTTAAAAAAATAAAATTGAATGGAAGTTAAAAAAAAAAAAAAAAGAAGGATCTATATATTTGAGAACAAGTTTGAGATGCTGGCATGAAATTGTCTGTAGGAGTTGTCTTCCTATGTTCATCTCACTCACATTGTCAAGCTTTCACAGGCTTGCCCTTCAACCACCATCTCTCAAATAACTAAACAATGGTATAAAAACTATACTAAACTAAAGAGGCAAGTCCCTGAAGGACCTACCATCTCTAGAAGCTCAGCCAGCAGTTCACTAATCCTTTAAAAATACAGTTCTTAACCAAACTCTGACCCTAAGATGTTGCTTGGGTCTTCATCCCTATTATTGCCTTATTAATTTTTAAAAGGCAAGCATTTCCACAGTTACACTGGGTTTACAGCCAAAAAATAATAACCTTTGTGGTTTTTTAAGAGTTCACAAATTTGACCTATGTGCATCACCAGAGAAAAACACTGGGACTATCTTTTAAAAAGAGAAATAGAAAATAAGTATAGTCTGATAAGAATGGATACAGTGAGGGGTGGGGCACAGAGGGTGGCATATTTCCAGGAAAGTAGATAGATGCTTGGAATGTTCGTGCATGACCTCAGGCATGAGGAGGGCAGAGTCATCCTTCTTTATGACCCAACTTCATCTCATATTATTCTGTAAGAGTACAGTGCCTCATTTTCTTCAGAGTTCAGGGTTACAACTAGACAACAGCAGAGGAAGAAAAGAAAAACAAGGGGGAAAAGGCCATTTTTCCAGGATCTCAGAAATGGAGCTCAGTATTTCTATAACATCTTAGTGGGTCTTGAGACACAAGCTTAATGTTTTTTCATGAGATCCCAGTTTCTACTGC
This sequence comes from Panthera onca, assembly GCF_046562875.1. Taxonomy (NCBI): domain Eukaryota; kingdom Metazoa; phylum Chordata; class Mammalia; order Carnivora; family Felidae; genus Panthera; species Panthera onca. The sequence goes on from NC_138351.1 coordinate 23,190,126, forward strand.
ATGGAAATGTTAACATATCACTCATGTCACAAGCCAAAGAAATAAAATCCCTGTCTGTCTTTATTTTAATACCACAGGATAAAGAATCTGAAGTCCATCAGATCCTCAGAGAATTCCAAGGTGCTCTAAGAGTGATCTAAATTTGGGCCATCTCAAGGTAAAGAATAGTTATGATTTTGGCTCTACCATTTCACTAATTCTTGCCTTAACAATCCAAAACAGGCAACCCTGCTATAAAAGAATCATCTTAAAATCATCAAACAGAACTCACTTCCCATTAATTCTATAAACAAGATACTACTTCTTTTGCCTCCCTACCCTATTAGTCTCTGCCCTTCCCTCTAGGAAAACTAACAAAAACTCATCTTCCAAGATTTCTTTGCTAGTTACTAGCTACCACAGGTACTCTACTCAACATCTACACCATTTTATAGACAGCATCAACTCATTTTTAGGGTGATCTGGGAGACTGGAAGTCATGTCACTGAAATTTCTAAATTAATTATTTCATTAAACAATTAGTAAAATAGTTTCGTTGCTGTACCATGGGAACAAAGAGATCTAAAGAAATGCACAAACAATAGCAAATCTTACTCTTTTAATCACAAATAAATTTGGGTATTATTTTAATTTTTTGAGAACAAAATGTGAGGGAGGAAAAACTTTTGCACTACTCTCTTTTGTTCACTGACTGGGGACTTGTGAATGAGACCAGCAGAAGACAGATTAACAAGGCACATGATTTTTATTAATGTCTTAGGTGCACAAGAGTTCATAGAAAAGAAATGATACTCAAAGTAGTTGGACTTGGGAGCTTATATACCATTCTAACAAAGGAAAGGGGGTTGGGGCTTCAAAGGATGATAAATTGTGGGAAAGTGACTAGAGAATATACAGTGGAGCCAATGGAAGACAGGGTTGTTTTGGTAGGGTTGTGTATGCAGACTCATCTTAGTGCAACTGTCTATCTCTGATGATGAATCTCTCTCTTCTTCCTGGTACAGGAGAGGAACACCTTCACAAAAAGAAATTTACACCCTGCTTTTAGGCAGAAAAGGGGAAGGTAGAGAGCTCTTCTTACATCTGTGGATTCTCAATTGCCTACAGCTCAAAATAATCCTTATGCCAAAGTGGCAGATTTTGGGGCGGCATATCTTGATCCCCTTCAAAAATCTTTCCAAAACATACTATAGCCAATCAAAACATAATTTAATCTTTTCCAAAAAACAGGGTCATCAATAGGAACTCCAATTAATATACCACATGACAATATAGATTAGTTCTTATTACTTACTTCTTCCTTTTCATAGCAACCATGTTGGAAAACAGAATATAGGATTTGTATTATAAGTAGAAGAGTTAAGATGGCATAGTATGGGGACCCTGAGCTTGTCTTAGCCCTGAAACACAGCTAGATCAGCATCAAACCATTTTGAATACCTAGGGAATTGACCTGAGAATTAAAACAACAATCTACATAATTGGAACCAGAGAACTTGGCAGGTACATGGTGTGAAGAAGTGACTTGGGGGAAAGAAAAGTCATGAAGCTGCAGAGGGTAGGAAGCCATTTTTGTCAGAGAGAGAACAGAGAGAAACAGAAAGGGTTACAGTGCAGCACATTGGGATGGTGCAAGAAAAGCACTCCCCCTGAAAGTAGCTGGAGAGAACGAGAGAGAGAAGGAGTGAAAACACTCGCAAGGGACTGGACAAAAAATCTGTTCCCCAAAACCACTGATGGGGAGAAAGGAGAGGGTTTCAATACCACCAGGATTTTATAAACAGTGGAGTGCAGAATCTGAAGTTTCAGATCTTAGTGCCTGGTGGTGCTCTGGCGAGGAAGTAGGGTGAATCCCCAAGAGCAGGCAGCAGGGTCTGAGGGGTCTGTGTGCCACATGGGGAGAAGTGATTCCCCTGCTTGGAGAGCATTTGGTAGCAACCATATGGCCTCCTTGCCAGCAAAAGTCCCAGCGGACCCCGGAGAGCAGCCACATTTACTGATATTAGAACAAAGACACCAGAGGGCAGCAAAACCTGGCACCAGTTGTGTGTTGTGATTTGCCATGAACTCTGGGCCTCTGCCACTGCATGGTTACATGCATGTTTTCTGGGACAAGCTGACCTGGCCATTGCTTGGCAAGACCCTCTCCCAGAAAGTCAGTGGAGGTCCAAGCTGTGGGTGTCTCTGAAGTACGGGAGTCTGAAACACAGCCCCATTTGAAATAAAATTCTGGAGGAAGATGCCACCGGGCAGGTGGACAGCTTGGACACAGAGTAGAGGTAGGGAGCAGATGGAGGCCTGAGACAAAGGAAGGCTGCTTGATCATGGGTCAGCGAGGATGTAGGGTTCCTGCACCAGACACTAGAGAGTTTGGTGAGGCCACTTTCACTTCTAGCACATGCGCACATGTGCACACACAAGGAACAACCCCAGTGAGCTAAGCAGTGGCACCAAATGGAGAACAGAGCTGTTTTACCAAGCCCCACAAATTGGCAACCTCGAGGCACATCCTCCAGAAGACCAGCACAAATTCCTTCCACCTGCTTAGTTAATGGACTATAGCATGCTGCAAACTTTCAGTTCTAGGGAAAACTGGATGTAACTTCATTAGGGTTTCATTCTTTTTGCTGGTTCATTTATTTATTTGGTTGGTTTCTTTGCTTGTCTTTGCCTAGGTTGTTTTCTTTTTTCTTTCCTTCTGTTTCTCAGATACTGAAAAAAAATTCCATTTTATGTAGTTATTTTATTTTGTAATCTATTTTATTTTCTTTGTTTTATTTTATTCTATTTTATTATTTTAAAAAATTAATTAAATTTTTTTTTCTTTCTCTTTTGTCTCTATTAATCTTCCTTCAACAAGTAGACTAAAACACACCTAGGATCTAGCTTCCTTTGATTTTTTGTTTCATTTTTAACTTTTAAATTTTAATTTTTCATTTCATTAATATTTTTCTTCCTCCAAAAATGAAAAGATGGAGGAATTCACCCCAAAAGGAAGAACAGGAAGATGATGGCCAGTTAAATTCTGAACTAGAATTAAAAACCATGATTATAAGAATACTAGATGGGGTTTAAAAAAAAAGCATTTAAAAGACCAGAGAATCAATCCCTTTCTCTGAAGATTAAAGAACTAAAATCTAGTCGACCAAAATTAAAAATGATATAACGATATAACCCAGATTCAATCTCAAATGGATGTTGTGATGGCAAGGATGGACAAACCAGAGCAGTGAATCAGTGATACAGAAGATAAAATTATGGGATGCCTGGGTGGATCAGTTGGTTAAGCATCTGACTTCCACTCAGGTCATGATCTCACGGTTTGTGAGTTCAAGTCTCAAATTGGGTGAGCTCCTGCCCTGCTTCAGGTGAGCTCAAGCCCTGCTTTGGGTGAGCCCCACTTTTCTCTCTCTCCCTCACTCTTTGACCCTCATGGGATTCACTCTCTCTCCTTCTCTCTCTCTGTACCACACTCACTTGTGCCTTCTCTCTCAAAATGAGAGAGAGAGAGATAAACAGTTAATGCATTAAAAAAAGAAGATAAAATTACAGAAAATAATGAAGGAGAACAAAAGAGGGAAAGAAAGGCAAAAGCTCACGATACAAGACTTTGAGAACTCAGTGACTTAGTAAAAAGGAAAAATATTCGAATCATAGGAGTCCCAGAAGAGGAAGAGAGAGAAAAAGAGGCAGAAGGTTTATTTGAGTAAATTATAGCAGAAAACTTTCCTAATCTGAGAAGGATACATACATGAAAATTCAAGAAGCACGGAGAACTTTCATTAGATTCAATAAAAACCCACCATCACTAAGGCATATCATAGTCAAATTCATAAAATACACAGACAAGAGAGAATTATGAAAGCAGCAAAGGAGAAAAGAGTCCTTAACTTACAAGGTTCTCAGCAGATCTGTCCACAGAAATTTGGCAGGCTAGAAAGGAATGGCAGGATAGATTCAACATGCTGAATCAGGAAAATATGCAGCCAAGAATTCTTTATCCAGCAAGGCTTTCACTGAAAATAGAAGGAGAGAGAAAGAGTTTCTCAGACAAACAAAAGCAAGCCATGCAAGAAATTTTAAGGGGGACTCTTTGAGTGGAGAAAAAACAAAAAAGACCAAAAGCAACAAAGACTAGAAAGGACCAGAGAACATCATCAGAAACACCAACCCTATAGACAATACAATGGCACTAAATTCCTATCTTTCAATAATCACTCTAAATGTAAATGGACTAAATGCTCTAATCAAAAGACACAGGGCATCAGAATGGATAACAAAAAACAAAAACAAAAACAAGACCCATCTATATGCTGCCTACAAGAGACTCGTTTTATACCTAAAGACACCTGCAGATTGAAAGTAAGGGGATAGAGAACCATCTATCATGCCAATGATTGTCAAAGCCAGAGTAGCCATATTTATATCGCACAAACTAGATTTTAAAACAAAGACTATAACAAGAAATGAAGAAGGGCATTATATCATAATTAAGGGGTATATCACCCAAGAAGTTCTAACAACTGTAAAGACTTATACCAACTCGGTAGCACCCAAATATATAAATCAATTAATTACAAACATAAAGAAACTCACTGACAATAATACCATAATAGTAGGGGACACCCCACTTACAGCAGTGGACACATCATCTAAGCAGAAAATCAATAAGAAAACAATGGTTTTGAAAGACACACTGGACTGGATAGACTTAACAGATATATTCAGAACATTTCATCCTAAAGCAGCAGAACACACATGTTTCTGAAGTGCACAGGGAATATTCTCCAGAACATATCACATACTGAGTCACAAATCAGCCCTCAACAAGTACAAAAGATCAATATCATACCATGCATATCTTCAGACTACAATGCTATGAAACTTGATATCAACTACAAGAAAAACTTTGGAAAGATTACAAATACCTGGAGATTAAAGAACATCCTACTAGAGAATGAACGGGCTAGCCAAGAAATTAAAGAAGAAATTAAAAAGTATATCAAAGCCAATGAAAATGAAAACATGACAGTTCAAAACCTCTGGGATGCATCAAAAGTGGTCATAAAAGGGAAGTATATAGCAATCCAGTCCCAAAGGAGGAAAAAATGTCTCAAATACACAACCTAACCTAACACCTAAAGGAAATGTTAAAAGAACGGCAAATAAAGTCAAAACCAGCAGAAGGGAAAAAATAAATATTAGAGTAGAAATGAATGATAAAAACAAAAACAAAAACAAAACAGTAGGATAGATCAATGAAACCATGAGCTGGTTCTTTGAAAGGATTAACAAAATTTATGAACCCCTAGCCAGATTTATCAAAAAGAAAAAGTAAAGGACCAAAATAAATAAAATCATAAATGAAAGAGATGAGATCACAACAAACACTGCATAAATACAAACAATAGTAAGAGAATATTATGAGCAATCTGGAAGAAATGGAAAAATTCCTAGAAACATATAAACTACCAAAACTGAAACACAAAGAAGTAGAAAATTTGAACACTCATAATCAATAAAGAAACTGAATCAATTAATCAAAAAAATCCCAACAAACAAGAATCCAGGGCCAGAAGCCTTCCCAGGGGAATTCTACCAAACATTTAAAGAAGAGTTAATACCTATTCTTTTGAACCTGTTCCAAAAAAATGGAAATAGAAGGAAATCTTCCAAACACATTCTATGAGGCCAGCATTAACTTGATTCCAAAACCAGACAGTTACCCACTAAAAAGGAGCAATGAAGACCAACTTCTCTGATGAACATGGATGCAAAAATTCTCAACAAGATACTAGCAAACTGAATCCAACAATACATTAAAAGAATTATTCACCACAATCAAGTGGAATTTATTCCTAGACTGTAGGGCTGGATCAATATCCACAAATCAATCAACGTGATACATCACATTAATTAAAGAAAGGATAAGAACTACATGATCTTCTCAATAAATACAGAAAAAGCACTGACAAAATACAGCATCCTTTCTTGATAAAAAACCCTCAAGAAAGTAGGGATGGAAAGAACTTACCTAAACATCATAAATGTCATACACAAAAGACCCACAGCTAATATCTTCATTGGGGAAAAACGAAGAGCTTCCCCCCTAAGGCCAGAAACACAACAGGGATATCCACTCTCACCTTGGTTATTCAACATGGTACTGGAAGTCTTAGCCTCAGCAATCAGACAGCAAAAAGAAATAAAAGGCCTCCAAATTGGCAAGGAAGAAGTCAAACTTTCACTCTTTGCAGGCAATGTGATACTCTACATGAAAAACCCTAAAGACTCCACCAAAAAAACTACTAGAACTGATACATGAATTCAGCAAAGTCACAGGATTAACATCTAGAAATCACTTGCATTTCTATACACCAATAACAAAGCACCAGAAAGAGAAATCAAGGAATCAATCCCATTTACAATTGCACCAAGAACCATAAAATATCTAGGAATAAACCTAACCAACGAGGTATAAGATCTGTATGCTGAAAACTATAGGAAGCTTATTAAAGAAACTGAGGAAGACACAAAGAAATGGAAAAACATTCCATGCTCACGGATCAGAAGAACAAATATTGTTAAAATGTTGACACTACCCAAAGCAATCTACATATTCAAAGCAATCCCTATCAAAATAACACCAACATTCTTCACAGAACTAGAACAAACAATTCTAAAATTTGCATGGAACCATAAAAGACCCCAAAGATCCAAAGCACTCCTGAAAAAGAAAACCAAAGCTGGAGGCATCACAATTCCGGACTTCAAGCTGTATTACAAAGGTGTAATCAACAAAACAGTATGGTACTGGTGCAAAAACAGACACATAGATCAATGGAACAGAACAGAAATCCCAGAAATGGACCCACAAATGTATGGCTAACTAATCTTCAACAAAGCAAGAAAGAATATCCAGTGGAAAAAAGTCTCTTCAGCAAATGGACAGCAACATGCAGAAGAATGAAACTGTACCACTTTCTTACACCATATACAAAAATAAACTCAAAATGGATGAAAGACCTAAATGTAAGACAGGAAACCATAAAAATCCTCCAGGAGAAAACAGGGAACAACCTCCTTGACCTCAGCCACAGCAGCTTCATATTAGACATGTCTCTGGAGGCAAGGGAAACAAAGGCAAAAATGAACTATCGGGACCTTATCAAGATAAAAAGCTTCTGCATGGGGAAGGAAATAATCAACAAAACTAAAAGGCAATTGACTGAATGGGAGAAAATATTTGCAAATGACATGTCAAATAAAGGGTTACATCTAAAATCTATAAAGAACTTATCAAACTCAACACCCAAAAAACAAATAATCCAATGAAGAAATGGGCAGAAGACATGAATAGACACTTTTCTAAAGAAGACATCAAGATGGCTAACAGACACATGAAAAGATGCTCAACATAACTGATCATCAGGGAAATACAAATCAAAACCACAATGAGATACCACCTCATACCTGTCAGAACGTCTAAAATTAAAACTCAGGCAACAACAGGTGTTTGTAAGGATGCAGAAAAAGAAGAACCCTTTTGCACTTCTGGTGGGAATGCAAACTGGTGCAGCCACTCTGAAAAACAGTATGGAGGCTTGTCAAAAAATTAATAATAGAACTATCCTATAACCCAGCAATTGCACTACTATACTAGGTATACTATACTATGCTAGGTATTTATAAATGCTGATTCAAAGGGGCACATGCACCTCCCTCTATGTTTATAGCAGTGCTATCAACAATAGCCAAATTATGGAAAGAGCTCAAATGTCCAAAGTCTGACAAATAGATAAGATGCATTACATATATACAATGGAATATTACTCAGGGATCAAAAAGAATGAAATCTTGCCATTTGCAGCAATATGCATGGAACTAGAGTGTGTTATGCTAAGCGAAATAAGTCAGAAAGATAAATATCATATTATTTCATTCATATGTGGAATTTAAGAAACATAACAAGTGAACATAGGGGAAGGGAAGGGAAAAAAAAGATAAAGAGAGAGGGAGTCAAACTTTAAAATACTCTTAAATACAGAGAACAAACTGAGGGTTGCTGGAGGGATGTGGGTGGGGGGATAGGTTAAAGGAATGCTGGGCAACAAGGAGCGCACTTTTTGGGATGAGCACTGGGTGTTATATGTAAGTGATGAATCACTATATTCTACTCCTGAAACCATTATTACACTATATGTTAACTAAGTTGGATTTAAATTAAAAAAAAAAAAACGGATTCAGAGTCTAATGCACATAGGTGGCATTCTAGAACTTCATATGGCTATGTCACCCTAACCATGTCTCTTACCTCCACAGAGGTTAGTGTTTTACTCTGAAAAGCAGAGCAGTATGTTTTTCTCCAAGAAATGCTAATTAAGACTATACAGATAATGCTTGTACCATAAAAATTGATGACTTGAGAATATGACATATTGATTGGTTAGGTCTTAATCACATGATCCAGTCCCATGCTGAGCCTATTAAAAACAGTTAACAGGCTATCAATAAGAATGGAAAGTATTATTGTAAGGTTTCAGATACCTCTGAGGTATTAGAAGTGTTTATGTTTAGAGCAAATGGCCCTATAATTTCCTTCTCAGTTTGTTTTGGCATCTGTTTTTTCATGATTTTGTATTTCCTTTTTCCCTGCCCGTGTATCAGTTGCTTGTCTGTGTGTTGCTTTGAAGGTACATGTAGTAGATTATATTATTTGTCTCAAGTCTTCACTAAAGCATATGCATACATGTCCTTGCTATGGCTTTATGATGGAAAAAGTACTTTCCCATACTTTGATTTTCAGTGTGACCACAGGCTTTTCATTATCCAAGGGGATATTAGCAGGTGTTTTACAAGCAGAGATTTGAAATGTATTTGTGCAGTTTGACATGCTCACTTGCAGTCCAGCCTTTATCATCAAAAGAAAGAACTCAAGTAGCCAGTTATTGCAATGAGATAAGAGAAACAGAAGCAAACTTTTACTCAACCTGCAGCTTGGAGCCTTAGGTCACTGGAACTTAAACTAACATGCAGATGCAGAAGTAAAAAATAAACAATTTCTGGAAGCCACTGAATTGGTGTTGTTAGGCATCTTTGTTGTGGCATAGCTAACTACACAGTGCCCTCAATCCTTTGGTTCAATCTCACTGGATGATTATACATTTCCCAAGAACAATAATTCTCATCATTATCAACATGGTAGCTTCTACCACACTCCCCACACCATACTTATCCCAACACTACCTTCTTTTTTGATTATTCTAATTGCTGGAAGATTTTTAAATACATACAATTATGTTAGTATTGTGTGATTAAGGATTAAATGGGTCGTAAGAGAGAGTCTGAGGTAGCACTGTCCAGTAGCAATATGATGTGAGCCAATACAGAATTTTAAATTTTCAATTAACCACTTTAAAAAGTAAAAGGTGACAGCTGAAATTCATTTTAATAATGTATTTTATTTAACCCAATATATCCAAGATGTTTTCATTTCAACATGTAATAAAGTTTTTCTTTAAAAAATATTTGTTTTTGAGAGAGAGAGAGCAAGCATGAGTGGGGGAGGGACAGAGAGAGAGAGAGAGAGAGAGAGAGAGAGAGACAGAGGATCCAAAGTGAGCTCTGTGAGGAGAGCAGAGAGCCCGATGTGGGGCTTGAACTCACTAACAATGAGATCATGACCTGAGCCAAAGCAGGATGCTTAACCGACTGAGCCACCAATGTGCCCCATCAACATATAATAAAATTTCTGAGATATTTTACATTCACCTTTTCATACTGGGTCTTCAGAACAACATGTATCTTAACTCTCCTGAACATTCAGAGTAGCCACATTTCAAGTACTCAATAGCACATGGGGCAAATTGCTATCATATTGTATAGCACATGACTGGAGGTTTTCATAAGAAGTGAAATGGAGAGACTTCTGTGTAGAGCTTTACTGACACTACTAGAATCACTCAAAGGCTTTTATTTCTTCCTTTCCTTTTCTCCCTTTTCTTCCTTCCTTTCTTTTTCTTTTCTTTCTCTCTCTGCCCCACCTCCCTCCCTCTTTCTCTTTCCTTCTTTCCTTCCTTCCTCCTTCCTTTCTTCCTTCCTTCCTTGCTTTTTCTTTTCTTTCTCTCTCTGTCCCACCTCCCTACCTCTTTCTCTTTCCTTCTTTCCTTCCTTCCTTCCCTCCTTCATTATTTCTGGCTGGCTGGCTGATCTTTCTATGAATAGAGGTTGGCTTAGACTTGGCAGCATTCTGTGATCTGACCTCAAACTTGTGTTCCTCTATTATTTTATCCACATTTTGATTTTCACTGATTTCTTAGTTTAAAAAAAACAATTACCATAATATTGGTATTTTTCTGAGCTTTGTTTGACACTATGTGAAGTGAAATGGGATATAAATAGTATAGGGTTACTTACTGTGCCTTGCTAATATTATTCCTTTAACTTAAAACATTTTTCCTCCCTTTCCCCAGATACCCCAGTAAACTACTTCCTCTAGTCCTTCAGCTTAACTGCTAACTCATCTTTAGGGCTTTGGCTTTTCCTTATCCTACCACACTCCTCAGACTTCTTCATTTGTTTCTAAGTCCTCAGGGAGACTGTAAACTCAAGGAACTACTTCAATTCCTTTTGTGTTCAAACAGCCTTAAGTATCCTATCAAGCACAAGATTCTTCAGCCAAATGGAGGCTCAATAATATTCAGGACTAATGATGAATGGCCATTACTAGAAGATTCCCAGTAAGGAAGTCCATGAGCATCATCTTTTTTTGTCCAGCCCTGGTAAACTCTGAATTCAGCTGAAAACATTATCAGTAAAAGCTCACATGCCCTCACTATCCATGGCCCAAGAATTCCCCTGTGGGTGATACCTGAGTTTTCTTACTCCTATCCATGCACTGCTTGCTGTCAGGGGAGTACAAATGTAAGTTAGGCTCAAAAAGTTACATAATAGAAGTGATTTTTAATATTCCATTTTAGTTTAATTTCAGAAGGTTCAGAACCTCATTTATTTCTGATTATTTTTAATATTTTGGCTCAGAGATTAATATTATGTTTTTATCCCCCCTTTCTTTTCTTGATATTGCTTTCTGTAACCAGGCTACATTGGTTAAAACTCTAATTAGAGAATAAAAGCATGGGTAAATTATTTTTAATATGACTAAGACCAGACTATCTTCATAATAAAATTCCTTTTGTTAATGAATTTAAAATAATCTCAATAATGATTTTCTACTGAAACTGGTAACACCATTGGAATTATAATGATTTCATATTTTTCTCATACAAAGGATAAAATTAATTTTTGATAACGATTTACACTTCTCCCAGATTCAGCACAGATCTACAAATAATTTTTAATAGCCAGGTTGTCCACTGAACATAATCTTACAGCAGAAAATATCTGTGCCATGGTAAGGATGTGGGATGAATATCCAAAATGTAAGAAAGCTATTCCAAATGCTCATGAAATAAAAAATATTTGAGTCTGACAAAAAAAAATCAAGATGAGTCTATCACAAATCATCCTGCACATCCACAAACAATCAGTAGAAAAGACAGTAAATGAGGATGCTTGGATTTCTTTTTTTCTTTTTACCTTTTATTCTTTGGCCTAATTTTCATTAATATATTTGAAATGATTTTTACTTTATTTCTTGCAAGGTGATTTTCAGATCTTATTTAGAGTTATAGTACTAGGAAGGTAGAAATTTAGAGTCAACAGGGAGTAAAGTGTTACTAAAAGGACTACACATTTTTGGCTTATTTTCAAGATTCTGTTTTGCATTTACTAATACATGCCTTAATTCATTCTAGTTCCCTCTCTCTCTCTTACACACACACACACACACAGAAAGACAATTATATCTAAGGTGGTATATTGGTTTCATAAAAATCAAAGATACTCAGATAAAGGTTTTTACTTTCTAGTCATAATAAAAGTTGTCGATAAATAATTTTAATAAAGACTTTTTAAAAGATGGAACATAAAGGAGATTTTTCCATGGTTTTAGAGAAGTAAAATATTATTTACGAGGGATAGAGGGGAAAGAAGGATTATTGGAATGAAGAATCAGGGTAGACTTCAAGGAAGAGGTGGCATTTACTGTAGTAATAAGCACTGAGATGTCTAAATACAGAGGTGATGGGAAGTGAAGGGAAAATACACCCAGCTTCTGGAAGTGTCTGCAATCGAGAAGAGATATTTAATAGAAGAAAGTTGTTACTTTATTTATTATTCATATGTCAACCCATTCTCTAAAATACTACAGGCAACTTAAATGAGTACGTATGAAATTAATAAAACAAGAACTATAAGATTCATTCATTTAAAAGAAAAAAAGCTTACTGAGCACCTCCCAGGAGCCAGGCTAGTAGAAAAAAAAAATCTCTGCTTTCATGTTTACAATCTAGTATGAGAGACTCACAATAGGCAGAAAAATAAATACATAAACAAATCTGTAATGCTATGAAAAAATATAAAGGAGGAAAAAAGAGAAAGAGTAAGCAGTGAAGGGGATCATAATAAGCTACCCTAAAATATGCCACTTTTGCAGATAATTTTAAGCTGAAGGCAATGAGAATCGGGAGATGCAGAAAGAAGCCTTCCTGGAGTTTCCCTTATTGGACTAAAAGCAGAAACTTATGAGAAATGAGGACTGCCATAAACCCCCTCTCCTGGGAAAGTTTTATGGTCAAGAAGAAAACGAGGGACTCCTGGGTGGCTCAGTTTGTTGAGCGTCTGACTTCAGCTCAGGTCATGGTCTCACAGTTCCTGGTTCGAGCCCCATGGTAGGCTCTGTGCTAACAAACACTTCAGGGCGTGGAGCCTGCTTCAAATTCTGTATCTCCCTCTCTCTCTCCCCGACCCCTGCTCATGCTTTGCCTCTCTCCGTCTCTCAAAAATAAATGAATGTTAAAAAAATATATTAACTAATTAATTAAAAAAAGAAGAAAACGACATTTTGGCACTAAGATGGATGTGCACAAGCAAACCTTACTAAAATGGCCCTTACTTTCTATTAGTTTACCCCATATATTTACCTTCCCACAGTTTGTCACCCTCAGAAGCCTAAAACCTTTTTCCTTTGTCTTTTCACATCTCCACAATCTACTGCTCTTTGTTAGACATGGTATATAAGCTCTCAGGCCAGCTGCTTCTTTGGGTCTCCATTTCTTTTCTAGGAAGGCCCCTTTGTCAATAAAAAATTAATATCAAATAAAGTTTGCATACATTTTCCCCTATTGATCTGTCTTTTCCCAGTCTAATTTGCATGGCCCCAGAACTGATGAGAGTAGAAGCAAAGTTTCTTTCCCCTCCCCTGCACTAGGTTAGAGAAAGACATGCTATTTTAGATATAAATTGATCAAAGACGTCATTCTGAAGACGCCATTTTTGAGCAGAGACTTGAACAAAATGAGGGAATGAACCTTGAATATGTCATGGAGTCACCATGGTTGGGCCTCTTACATGGTGCCTTGGGCCTCACTGATTGTTCCCAGAAGCCCAGGAGGGAAGCTGCAAAGCTTGTTAAGAACTAGTTTCAGAAGAAACAAAATTTCACTTCCACCTCATTGTACAGGACAAGTGAGTCACTAAGACAGCCCAAATTCAAGTAGAAGAGAATGAGTGCCCATCTCTCAGCAGCAGATGTAGCAAGAATTTGTAGCCATCCTTAATCCTCCAGAGCTGTGCAAATTTTTCGAGTTAGGTTGACATATCTTTCCCTAAAGAAATAATCTACATCGAGGGTCAGCAAACTATGTCTAATCAAAATATAACCAGTGGACCTACCCACCCCACTGACAGTTTTTATAAATAAAGTTACATTAGAACACAGAAATATCCCTTCATTTACATATTATCTGCCGATGGCTGCTTAAATAGTTGTAACTGACTTCAGAGCCTGCAAAAAATAAAATGTTTACTATCTGACCCTTTACAGAAAAAGTTTGCTGACCCCTGGCCTACAAGAAAGCAATCATGACATTCCTCAATCATTCCACACAGATCTCCAGCAATTTTATTTTCAATCTTGGCTATAGCCCCTAGAAATAATTAACTTTGCTTTAAGTAAAGTGAAGCTAAAGAAAATTTTCAAAACGTACACTGATATCTAAGCAGAAAGCAGGTGCCTTGGTGAGAAAGATAAATGTGTTGAAGCAAATCACACCAGACATGAAGCTAACAGAAGCAGAGCTGAAAGAAACAGGACCTCTTCACACAACCCAGAGAACTGGGCAGCCAATCCACTACAACCTTCTCAAAGTTCTTTGTTTGGTGCTTAAAATTAAGGAGAGGAAAAATATCTCAAACCTTAAATAAAATGTATTTTTTTCTACAGACTGGATATTAAATCCATTAGAAAAGCTTGGGCTTTTACACTCTTAACAACATTTCAAGCGAGGAAACTCAGGCCCACTTCAAGATGTTTGCCAGCTCTAAAACAATGCAACCATTGGCTAAACTAGAACCTTAACCACTGGATGTGTTTGGCATCGTGCCTATTTGGCATGCCTCCCAGAGACCTGACAAATCACCCCCACCCAGAGTCAAGAGTATAGTGTGAATTAAACCAGTCCTCAAAAGTGGAGGCATCCACTGCACTGGGTCGGACTCATGGTCTAATCAGCCAAATGATCAGTCTCAAGACTATCTCAAAGGAAAGTGAAATAAAGAGTACAACCCTAACTGCTACAGCGTGGATTTTACAAGGGGCATATTAGGACTGAATAGCATACAGTGTCAAAGAACACAATAATATTCTCAGAACAAGTATGCCATTTCTCCAGAAAAAGTCATTATTGATGTTGGAAGGCTTTTCATATGTATCTTCTCACAATGTGAAGTTAAATGTGTGTATGGGGGGAAGGTGCTTAAGGATGTTGCAACACATTGGGTGACTATCAAAGTGACAACTACTAAGCAACTGGTCTCACCTGTTGTGATGAGCTTCCCACCAATGTCCATTCTTGTCAGCCATTATACAAAAATCAAGGGCTAAATCCAGAAACAACAACAAAAATCTAATGGAGGTTGTTATTATTAAAAGTACACAATAGATAATAAAAATTATGTAACAGATGAGGACGTAAGTTTAAAAGCAATCAACATTCACAAAAAACCACATAACAAAGCTTTTAAAAAATCAATTATTTTTAAATGTAAAATGTAAATATAAATGTAAAAAAAAGCAAGAAAGCCTTTAAAAACAATAAATATTTTTAAATGTAAAGCATGCATAATTGAGGGGGTTCCGGAAGATGGTGGCGTAGGAGGACGCGGGGCTCACAGCACGTCCTGCCGATCACTTAGATTCCACCTACACCTGCCTAAAGAACCCAGAAAACCGCCAGAGGATTAGCAGAAGGGAGTCTCCGGAGTCAAGCGCAGACTAGAGGCCCACGGAAGAGGGTAGGAAGGGCGGCGAGGCGGTGCGCGCTCCACGGACTGGCGGGAGGGAGCCGGGGCGGAGGGGCGGCTCGCCGGCCAAGCAGAGCCCCTGAGTCTGGCTGGCAAAAGCGGAGGGGCCGGACGGACTGTGTTCCGACAGCAAGCGCGACTTAGCGTCTGGGAGGTCATAAGTTAACAGCTCTGCTCGGAAAGCGGGAAGGCTGGAGGACAAAGGGAGGGAGAGCTGCTGAGCCCCCGGACGGCAGAGCTCAGCTTGGCGGGGAACAAAGGCGCCAGCGCCATCTCCCCCGCCCATCCCCCAGCCAAAATCCCAAAGGGAACCAGTTCCTGCCAGGGAACTTGCTCGCTCCGCGCAAACACCCAACTCTGTGCTTCTGCGGAGCCAAACCTCCGGCAGCGGATCTGACTCCCTCCCGCTGCCACAGGGCCCCTCCTGAAGTGGATCACCTAAGGAGAAGCGAGCTAAGCCTGCCCCTCCAGCCCCCGTGCACCTTGCCTACCCACCCCAGCTAATACGCCAGATCCCCAGCAACACAAGCCTGGCAGTGTGCAAGTAGCCCAGACGGGACAGGCCACCCCACAGTGAATCCCGCCCCTAGGAGAGGGGAAGAGAAGGCACACACCAGTCTGACTGTGGCCCCAGCAGTGGGCTGGGGGCAGACATCGGGTCGGACTGCGGCCCCGCCCACTAACTCCAGTTATACACCACAGCACAGGGGAAGTGCACTGCAGGTCCTCACCACGCCAGGGACTCTCCAAAATGACCAAACGGAAGAATTCCCCTCAGAAGAATCTCCAGGAAATAACAACAGCTAATGAACTGATCAAAAAGGATTTAAATAATATAACAGAAAGTGAATTTAGAATAATAGTCATAAAATTAATCGCTGGGCTTGAAAACAGTATACAGGACAGCAGAGAATCTCTTGCCACAAAGATCGAGGGACTAAGGAACAGTCACGAGGAGTTGAAAAACGCTTTAAACGAATTGCAAAACAAAATGGAATCCACGATGGCTCGGCTTGAAGAGGCAGAGGAGAGAATAGGTGAACTAGAAGATAAAGTTATGGAGAAAGAGGAAGCTGAAAGAAAGAGAGATAAAAAAATCCAGGAGTATGAGGGGAAAATTAGAGAACTAAGTGATACACTAAAAAAAAATAATATACGCATAATTGGTATCCCAGAGGAGGAAGAGAGAGGGAAGGGTGCTGAAGGGGTACTTGAACAAATTATAGCTGAGAACTTCCCTGAACTGGGGAAGGAAAAAGGCATTGAAATCCAAGAGGCACAGAGAACTCCCTTCAGACGTAACTTGAATCGATCTTCTGCACGACATATCATAGTGAAACTGGCAAAATACAAGGATAAAGAGAAAATTCTGAAAGCAGCAAGGGATAAACGTGCCCTCACATATAAAGGGAGACCTATAAGACTCGTGACTGATCTCTCCTTTGAAACTTGGCAGGCCAGAAAGGCTTGGCACGATATCTACAGTGTGCTAAACAGAAAAAATATGCAGCCGAGAATCCTTTATCCAGCAAGTCTGTCATTTAGAATAGAAGGAGAGATAAAGGTCTTCCCAAACAAACAAAAACTGAAGGAATTTGTCACCACGAAACCAGCCCTACAAGAGATCCTAAGGGGGATCCTGTGAGACAAAGTACCAGAGACATCACTACAAGCATAAAACATACAGACATCACAATGACTCTAAACCCGTATCTTTCTATAATAACACTGAATGTAAATGGATTAAATGCGCCAACCAAAAGACATAGGGTATCAGAATGGATAAAAAAACAAGACCCATCTATTTGCTGTCTACAAGAGACTCATTTTAGATCTGAGGACACCTTTAGATTGAGAGTGAGGGGATGGAGAACTATTTATCATGCTCCTGGAAGCCAAAAGAAAGCTGGAGTAGCCATACTTATATCAGACAAACTAGACTTTAAATTAAAGGCTGTAACAAGAGATGAAGAAGGGCATTATATAATAATCACAGGGTCTATCCACCAGGAAGAGCTAACTATTATAAATGTCTATGCGCCAAATACCCGAGCCCCCAGATATATAAAACAATTACTCATAAACATAAGCAACCTTATTGATAAGAATGTGGTCATTGCAGGGGACTTTAACACCCCACTTACAGAAATGGATAGATCATCTAGACACACAGTCAATAAAGAAACAAGGGCCCTGGGGCGCCTGGGTGGCTCAGTCGGTTAGACGTCCGACTTCGGCCCAGGTCACGATCTCACGGTCCGTGAGTTCAAGCCCCGCGTCGGGCTCTGGGCTGATGGCTCAGAGCCTGGAGCCTGCTTCTGATTCTGTGTCTCCCTCTCTCTCTGCCCCTCCCCCGTTCATGCTCTGTCTCACTCTGTCTCAAAAATAAATAAACGTTAAAAAAAAAAAAAAAAAAAAAAAAGAAACAAGGGCCCTGAATGATACATTGGATCAGATGGACTTGACAGATATATTTAGAACTCTGCATCCCAAAGCAACAGAATATACTTTCTTCTTGAGTGCACATGGAACATTCTCCAAGATAGATCATATACTGGGTCACAAAACAGCCCTTCATAAGTTTACAAGAATTGAAATTATACCATGCATACTTTCAGACCACAATGCTATGAAGCTTGAAATCAACCACAGGAAAAAGTCTGGAAAACCTCCAAAAGCATGGAGGTTAAAGAACACCCTACTAACGAATGAGTGGGTCAACCAGGCAATTAGAGAAGAAATTAAAACATATATGGAAACAAACGAAAATGAAAATACAACAATCCAAACGCTTTGGGATGCAGCGAAGGCAGTCCTGAGAGGAAAATACATTGCAATCCAGGCCTATCTCAAGAAACAAGAAAAATCCCAAATACAAAATCTAACAGCACACCTAAAGGAAATAGAAGCAGAACAGCAAAGGCAGCCTAAACCCAGCAGAAGAAGAGAAATAATAAAGATCAGAGAAGAAATAAACAATATAGAATCTAAAAAAACTGTAGAGCAGATCAACGAAACCAAGAGTTGGTTTTTTGAAAAAATAAACAAAATTGACAAACCTCTAGCCAGGCTTCTCAAAAAGAAAAGGGAGATGACCCAAATAGATAAAATCATGAATGAAAATGGAATGATTACAACCAATCCCTCAGAGATACAAACAATTATCAGGGAATACTATGAAAAATTATATGCCAGCAAATTGGACAACCTGGAAGAAATGGACAAATTTCTAAACACCCACACTCTTCCAAAACTCAATCAGGAGGAAATAGAAAGCTTGAACAGACCCATAACCAGCGAAGAAATTGAATCGGTTATCAAAAATCTCCCAACAAATAAGAGTCCAGGACCAGATGGCTTCCCAGGGGAGTTCTACCAGACATTTAAAGCAGAGATAATACCTATCCTTCTCAAGCTATTCCAAGAAATAGAAAGGGAAGGAAAACTTCCAGACTCATTCTATGAAGCCAGTATTACTTTGATTCCTAAACCAGACAGAGACCCAGTAAAAAAAGAGAACTACAGGCCAATATCCCTGATGAATATGGATGCAAAAATTCTTAATAAGATACTAGCAAATCGAATTCAACAGCATATAAAAAGAATTATTCACCATGATCAAGTGGGATTCATTCCTGGGATGCAGGGCTGGTTCAACATTCGCAAATCGATCAACGTGATACATCACATTAACAAAAAAAAAGAGAAGAACCATATGATCCTGTCAATCGATGCAGAAAAGGCCTTTGACAAAATCCAGCACCCTTTCTTAATAAAAACCCTTGAGAAAGTCGGGATAGAAGGAACATACTTAAAGATCATAAAGGCCATTTATGAAAAGCCCACAGCTAACATCATCCTCAACGGGGAAAAACTGAGAGCTTTTTCCCTGAGATCAGGAACACGACAGGGATGCCCACTGTCACCGCTGCTGTTTAATATAGTGCTGGAAGTTCTAGCATCAGCAATCAGACAACAAAAGGAAATCAAAGGCATCAAAATTGGCAAAGATGAAGTCAAGCTTTCGCTTTTTGCAGATGACATGATATTATACATGGAAAATCCGATAGACTCCACCAAAAGTCTGCTAGAACTGATACATGAATTCAGCAAAGTTGCAGGATACAAAATCAACATGCAGAAATCAGTTGCATTCTTATACACTAACAATGAAGCAACAGAAAGACAAATGAAGAAACTGATCCCATTCACAATTGCACCAAGAAGCATAAAATACCTAGGAATAAACCTAACCAAAGATGTAAAAGATCTGTATGCTGAAAACTATAGAAAGCTTATGCAGGTAATTGAAGAAGATATAAAGAAATGGAAAGACATTCCCTGCTCATGGATTGGAAGAATAAATATTGTCAAAATGTCAATACTACCCAAAGCTATCTACACATTCAATGCAATCCCAATCAAAATTGCACCAGCATTCTTCTCGAAACTAGAACAAGCAATCCTAAAATTCATATGGAACCACAAAAGGCCCCGAATAGCCAAAGTAATTTTGAAGAAGAAGACCAAAGCAGGAGGCATCACAATCCCAGACTTTAGCCTCTACTACAAAGCTGTCATCATCAAGACAGCATGGTATTGGCACAAAAACAGACACATAGACCAATGGAATAGAATAGAAACCCCAGAACTAGACCCACAAACGTATGGCCAACTCATCTTTGACAAAGCAGGAAAGAACATCCAATGGAAAAAAGACAGTCTCTTTAACAAATGGTGCTGGGAGAACTGGACAGCAACATGCAGAAGGTTGAAACTAGACCACTTTCTCACACCATTCACAAAAATAAACTCAAAATGGATAAAGGACCTGAATGTGAGACAGGAAACCATCAAAACCTTAGAGGAGAAAGCAGGAAAAGACCTCTCTGACCTCAGCCGTAGCAATCTCTTACTCGGCACATCCCCAAAGGCAAGGGAATTAAAAGCAAAAGTGAATTACTGGGACCTTATGAAGATAAAAAGCTTCTGCACAGCAAAGGAAACAACCAACAAAACTAAAAGGCAACCAACGGAATGGGAAAAGATATTTGCAAATGACACATCGGACAAAGGGCTAGTATCCAAAATCTATAAAGAGCTCATCAAACTCCACACCCGAAAAACAAATAACCCAGTGAAGAAATGGGCAGAAAACATGAATAGACACTTCTCTAAAGAAGACATCCGGATGGCCAACAGGCACATGAAAAGATGTTCAACGTCGCTCCTTATCAGGGAAATACAAATCAAAACCACACTCAGATACCACCTCACGCCAGTCAGAGTGGCCAAAATGAAGAAATCAGGAGACTATAGATGCTGGAGAGGATGTGGAGAAACGGGAACCCTCTTGCACTGTTGGTGGGAATGCAAATTGGTGCAGCCGCTCTGGAAAGCAGTGTGGAGGTTCCTCAGAAAATTAAAAATAGACCTACCCTATGACCCAGCAATAGCACTGCTAGGAATTTATTCAAGGGATACAGGAGTACTGATGCATAGGGGCACCTGTACCCCAATGTTTATAGCGGCACTCTCAACAATAGCCAAATTATGGAAAGAGCCTAAATGTCCATCAACTGATGAATGGATAAAGAAATTGTGGTTTATATACACAATGGAATACTACGTGGCAATGAGAAAAAATGAAATATGGCCTTTTGTAGCAACATGGATGGAACTGGAGAGTGTGATGCTAAGTGAAATAAGCCATACAGAGAAAGACAGATACCATATGGTTTCACTCTTATGTGGATCCTGAGAAACATAACAGAAACCCATGGGGGAGGGGAAGGGAAAAAAAAAAAAAAAAAAAAAAAAAAGAGGTTAGAGTGGGAGAGAGCCAAAGCATTAGAGACTGTTAAAAACTGAGAACAAACTGAGGGTTGATGGGGGTGGGAGGGAGGGCAGGGTGGGTGATGGGTATTGAGGAGGGCACCTTTTGGGATGAGCACTGGGTGTTGTATGGAAACAAATTTGACAGTAAATTTCATATATTAAAAAAAAAAAAAAAATGTAAAGCATGAATATAGGGGCACCTGGGTGGCTCAGTCAGTTAAGCATCTGACTTCAGCTCAGGTTATTATCTCACTTCGTGGGTTCAAGCCCCGTGTCGGGCTCTGTGCTGATAGCTCAGAGCCTGGAGCCTGCTTCAGAGTCTGTGTCTCCCTTTCTTTCTGCCCCTCCCCTGCTCACACTTTGTCTCTCTCTCTCTCTCTCTCTCTCTCAAAATAAATAAACATTAAAAAAAAATTTTTTAAAAAGCATGAATATAAAAAAATGGCCTTAATAAACATTAAGTATGTTTAACTTATGATATTAAAATCTAAAGTAACTTCAAAGTAAGGACAACACAAATTCATAAAAATAAACCTAGATTTCAAAGTTAGAAATTAGGAATAAAAGAGATTTTGAATTATAAATAACAAAATGAGCTATTAATACAAGTGATAAAAGGTAAAACTGGCAAAATAAAAAACTAAGAACCTGGGGCAGCTGGATGGCTCAGGCAGTTAAGCATCTGACTTCAGCTCAGGTCATAATCTCATGGTTTGTTGGTTTAAGCCCTGCATCAGGCTCTGTACTAACAGCTCAGAGCCTGAAGCCTGGTTCGGATTCTCTCTCTCTCTCTCTCTCTCTCTCTCTCTCTCTCTCTGTCCCTCCCCTGTTTGTGCTCTCTGTCAAAAAAATATTTTAAAATTTGGAAAAAATACAAAGAACCTAATCCAAGTTAGCAGGATAAAATATTAGGGACAAAAATAAGAAGAGAAAATAAACACGATTTTTAGAAAATACAGGGAAAGATAGTACAGGAAACTCGAAAAGTTAGCAAAGTCCTGAAATGGGCTGAGAATAGCAGATAAAGAACAATTAAAACAGCATGCATCAATTTGTTAACAGTACTCAAAGCCAGGACTATAAAATAAAATTCTTTATTAAAAATAAACACCCTGAAGACAACACCACCTGGAAACACAAGAGTGGTAGGACTCCTATTAAAATAGAAACATCAGCTTGCCCTGTGGAGAAGTCTTCAGAGCCTGAGAGGCTGGGAGGACGGCCAGAACAAGATGCCCTTCCCTCCTACCTGTCATGTCTGCCCACGCCCCAGCTCAGCCCCTTTGCAAACGATCTGTGTGGTGTGTGGTGAGCAGCTTGGCTTGCTAGCCACGGGAACATGGGAAGGTAAACAGTGAGAAATCAGGCCAGAAATACAGGATGAGAAAGACTATACAAGGCTTTGAATCCATACTAAGTCAGTGTTTTCCAAACATGAGCATTCATTAAATACAGAGGTTCATCCTGGAGATTGTGATTTAGTAAATCTGGGGAGGGGAGTAAAGGGGAGGGGAAGGGGTAGGGGAATGGGGAGGGCAGACGCTCTGTGATTATCACTAATGACCTTCTTCAAACAGGTTCCAGCCCTTTTAAAAAGTCTCCCCCACCTCAAGTAATTTTGATATTTATCCAAGTTTAACAAATAATGATTCATGGGGTACCTGGGTGGGTCAGTTGGTTAAGCGGCTCAGGTCGTGATCTCATGGTTTGCGAGATGGAGCCCCAAGTCAGGCTCTGTGCTGACAGTGCGGAGGCTGCTTGGGATTCTCTCTTTCCCTCTCTCTCTGCCCCTCCCCCACTCACGTGCACACCCTCTCCCTCTTTCCCTTTCTCTCTCTCTCTCTCTCCACCCCACCTCAAAATAAATAAATAAACATTTTTAGGGGCACCTGGATGGCTTGGTCTGTTAAGTATCCGACTTCAGCTCAGGTCATGATCTCGTGGTTCATGAATTCAAGCCCTGAGTCGAGCTCTGTGATGATAGCTCAGATCCTGGAGCCTGTTTCAGATTCTACATCTCCTTCTCTCTCTGCCCCTCCCCTGCTCACGCTCTGTCTCTCTCAAAAGTAAATAAATACTTAAAAATTTTAAAAATAAATAAACATTTTTTAAAAAAAGAATGATTTATGATCTTGAATTCACTAAGACTTTTCAATATCCAGGTATCAAATTCCAAAACATGGGTGAAGAGAAAAATCCTTTGAATAGTGGCAGGTCAGAGTTACACAAACCCAGTAAAAGTTGCAGCCAAGTAAGAATGACGCTGGGAACCTGTCGCTTTCACATGAAACTCAACGGCTTTTAAGGCTTTTTGCTACTGCCAAGAACCACCAAATTAAGAGGAAGCCATGAATATACGTGTCACTAGTGGCTTTTAAGTATCAGAACATTGCCAAAATAAACAGCAAGGGTCCTTTGATATTCATATTTCTTGGGGATAAATGTGTGCACTCCAAGCCATATCTACCTCCTCTGAGACACTGAGAGGATAAAAATTAAGATGATTCAAGGCCTTTTCTTCTCAACTTCAGAAGAGCACAGTGCTCTCTCTCTCTGTCTCTCTCTCTCTCTCTCTATATATATATATATAGCACTGGCACACCTAGGAAATGACTATGTTTGAACAGCACACTGAATAAACTGTAGGGGATTTGGGAGCCTCTGCATAGATATGGTGGAAAAAATTCATTACATTTTCCTTACATCAAATAATTTGAAAATATAAATAAAATATAGAGTTTCAAATGCAGTATTGTGGTGGGCAGAGAACGTGCCATTGCAACTCCTCTTCATGGAGAGGCTTGGCTCAGGGATTGTCCCACCTTGCCCAGGGATACACCGACAGGGGCAGCTCATATCTAATGGGCAACCAGGCAGGATCTAAGGATCCAACCATAGTGGCCCAATAGGGAACAAGTCCGAGGGGGGCTTGACTGCTCCAGAGCTGCCTGGAGATGGGGTGGCCCAGACTTTGACTGCCTCACAAAGCAGTGTCCTCTTCCCAATCCTGCTCTGGCCTCATTCTCTTCATAGGTGTGGATCCTTAATAAATACCCGGCCCTACAAATTCCCTTTCAGCCTCTGTTCTTGAGGAACCGTCAAATGACAAAGATAAAGAATAATTTTATTTAATAACAAGTTTGGTGTCCTTTATTCAAGGGAAAACAATCCACGGATGAGGAGAGTACGGTGCCTCACAAGCAGTGAAACACTCTTCCCAAGGGATCTGGGGCAAGAGAAAGTTTTTATAGCACTTTCCTTCACATAAACCCCCAGAAGTGGAATTGTTGAATCATATGGTAGTGCTATTTTAAATTCTTTGGGGAACCTCCACACTGTTTTCTACAGTGGCTGCACCAACTTACATTCCCACCAGAAGTGCACAGGGTTCCTTTTTCTCCACATCCTCACCAACACTTGTCATATTGTCTTTTTCATACGAGCCATTCTGACACGTGTGAGTTGATATCTCATTTTGGTTTTGCTTTGGTTTGGTTTACTGCAGCACTTTATTTTCCTCACATAAGACACATTGCTGGGGCCTAAAGTTCTCACATGACAGAAAACCAAAATTTGCTGTCATCTCCTAAAGAATTGAGAATTGCGCGCGCGTGCGCGCGCGCACACACACACACACACACACCACCTTACATAAATTAAAAGGATGACTAAATTTACAGGTGTAAATGCAAACTGTTTCTTGACTCAAGGCAAGCAACAACCCATGGGTGTTTTGGGGGGAAAACATTAGCTAAGAAAAAAAATGGATCTGAAGGCTTAGACCTTTCCAACCCTATCAGATCAGCATGGCAGAAATGACAACTGGTTCAGGACTCTCACCAGCCTCTACAGAAATACTGGAATAGGCAGCTTTTATACAGTAATAACCCACACAGATCAAG
Source organism: Panthera onca (assembly GCF_046562875.1). Classification (NCBI taxonomy): domain Eukaryota; kingdom Metazoa; phylum Chordata; class Mammalia; order Carnivora; family Felidae; genus Panthera; species Panthera onca. The sequence continues at coordinate 23,215,289 of NC_138351.1, forward strand.
AATCTCATGGTCTGGTAGACTCTCATGAAGCCAATGGATTCCTCTCCCATAAACATGCTCTCATCTCAGCCCTGACGTGATCAAGCAGCATGTACTAAGGTTTTAAGCCAAAGATATACACGGGGTACTAACTGTACAAATGTAACAGTTAACTTGAATACAAGGTCAAAAATAGCAACAAGTTCTAACAATCCAGTGTTAGTTTCATATACACATTTCAAGGACATATTTCTTTTCAAAGGCTTATTCCAGCTTCGAGGCTAGCATGAGGTGTATATACATTTGGCAGGGAAATTTTACATTCCTGAATTATTTGGATGCATTTGGAAATTATTTGGAAACATTTGATGCATGCAGCAAATGCTATGCATCTGCTTGAAGTCCATTTAGAAGTATTTGTGGAGAACAATGGCAGGGTCTACCTCCTCATATTTCTGCTTATTGATCCACATCCACTGGAGGGTGGACAGTGAGGCTAGGATGGAACCCCCATCCACGCTGGGTACTTAACTATGTTCAGGAGGAGTGATGCTTTTGATTTACATTGTGCTGTGGGGCCAGGGCCATGATGTCCTTCCATATCCTGTCAGTGATCCAGGATACATGGTGGTCCCACCAGATAGCACCTTGTAGGAGTACAGCGTGTCATCATCATACTTCACAGTGGAAGTTGAAGGTGGTCCCATGGATGCCACAGGATTCCATAGCCAGGAAAGAGGGCTAAAAGAGCACCTCTGGATACCAGAACTGCGTGTGGCCAATGGTGATCACCTGATGACTGGGCAGCTCATAACTCTTCTCCAGAGAAGAGGAGGATGCAGCAGTGACCCCATCTCCTGCTCTGAGACATAACAGACCTCCATGATGTCATTCAGGATTTCTTACTCAGCCACTCTGGTGAAGCTGCAGGCATGCCACATGAGGATCTTCATGAGATAGTCTTTCAGGTCTCAGCCAGCCAGGACCAGGTACAGGATGCTATGGGGCAGGGCATAGCCCTCATAGATGGGCACTGTGTGAGTGACCTGGCCCCCGGACTCCATAACAATACCAGTGGTATAGCCAGAGGTATACAGGGACAACACGGCCTGATGTTCATGTACATAGGCAGAGTGTAGCAGGTCTAAATGTGATCTGAATCATCTCTCAGTTGGTGTTGACATTCAGGGGGGCCTCAGTCAGCAGCCTTGGGTGCTTCTTGGGGTTGTAGAAGGTGTGGTGCCAGATCTTCTCTATGTTGTCTCAGTTGGTGATGATGCCATGCTTGATGGGGTAACTTAAAGGTCAGGATGCCACTCTTGCTTTAGGCCTCATCACCCAAGTGGTCCTTCTGCCCCATGCTCACAATGATGCCCTGGTTTCAGGGGTGCCCAACAGTAGACAGGAACATGGCTTGGGCGGGGGTGGGGGTATTATCCCCAGCAAAGCCAGCTTTGCACATGCCAGAGTCATGATAAGCAGGATGGTTTCTTCTGGTGGAGGTGGTGGGCCCCAGGGTGCCGTGAAGCAGGCATTGTGGTTTTGATTTGCATTTCCCTGATGATTAGTGATATTGAGCACTGTACATTTTCATATACCAGTTGGCCATCTGTACATCTCCTTTGAATAAATGTTATTCAGATCCATCCATTTTTAACCTGATTTTTTGTTTTTCTCTTTTTTGCTATTGGGTTGTAGAAGTTCTTTATATATTTAAAAAATTAACCCTTCCTCAGAAAATTTGCAAATATTTTTCTCCCATTCAGGAGTTGCCTTTTCATTTTTGTTGACAGTTTCCCTTGCTATGCAGAAGCTTTTCAGTTTGATGTAGTCTCACTTGTTTATTTTTGGAAATAATTCTTACTAAATAATTGAAAATAATGATGAAGCTCTTATTTATAGACTGCACACATATTACTAGAGCTATCACCATGTAGCTCAATTCAATGTTACTAAAAGTGAATAGCCACTTCACCCAAGACAGAGGTATCTGATATGAAATCAGGGGTTCAAGGCTGCCTCCCATGGCTGTGCTAGTCAGAAGGCCTTACCCCTGACCTACTGTGCCCTCTTCAGGCTCATGAAACACAAACACCTTTAGCAACTTTGGATCTAGCGATTTTAGTAGCCCCCTTCTTGGCCGTGATCACAGTATCAGAATGGAACAGGAAATGCCCAATTCTGCCCATCACCCTTGCCCATCACCTGATCTACCATCAGACCTCCTCACTCAGGCAGTCCCCTACAAGCCCTGGATGAGGCTGCTCGTGGCTGAGTTTGCCAGAAGAAATGTAAAACATTTAGTTAAATTCGGATTTCATACAAAGAAGATTTTTTTTTTTTTAGAAAAACCATGTCTCAAATATTACCTGGAACTTACTTGTATTAAATTTTTTAAAGTCTAAAATTCAAATTTAACTGGGTGTCATGTATTATTATTTGCTAATTCTGGCAACCCTGTTGGAAGTGTTGAAGGTTCTGGTCATCTCAGGCCCACCCCAGCCTGGGATGAACTAAGGAGATCAGTATTTCTTGGATTACCCATTATTTTCTCTGTGTATCTTTTGGGAAATGCTATTGTTGGATTTGATACTGTTGATTCCTTCAGTCTCTTTTGAAAATTCTTCTTTGCCTACCTGGACTCATTTTTCTTTTCTTTTTTAAATCTGACCAGTCTTTCTCTGGATTCTAATTCTTCCCCCACTGTCTAAATCAAAGGTTAGTCAATATTTTCTGTAAAGGGTCAGACAGTCAGACAGTGAATATCTTATGTTTTGAGGACCGCATAGTATCTGTTATCCTGGACTCTGTCTTTATAGTACAAAAGCAGTCACTGGCAATATGCAAATGAACAAACATGGCTGTGTTCCAATAAAACTTTATTTACACAAATAAGCAATAGGCCAGATTTGGCCTACAGGCCATAATTTGCCAATACCTGCTCTAGATGCAGGTGTACATGGATCAGTCCTTGCCTCTCTTCTGTTTGCTCTTTCATCAATCTCATCTAATTATACAATAGACCTACCATTTGTATTTCAGTGACACACAAATTTGCATCTTAAACACTGACTTCCCTCCCTGTCTGCATATAAGATGATTCTTCCTGAATGTCTTACAGACACTTTAACTTCATCAATCCCAACCTCCCCCTGAAAGCGTCACATCTTCTGTTCCTCCTCCACAATCTCTATTTCTGCCAAGGTAACTACTATCCCTATGGCTAAACCCAGTTCAAAATTTCCATAGGTGTTTGGTTTCCTCCTTTCCCCAACTGTTTATATTCACCCAGTGGACAGGTTCTGTAAATTCAATACACTTATGTCCTATCTGTGTCTCCTGTCCCTTCCTACCACCAAAGGGAAGTTTTCTGTCCCCTTGCCCAGCCCATTGCAATATTATCCAAATGGCTCTAGATACCAGACACCAACCAAATTTCTCCAATACTGTCAGACTGCCTTTCCTTAAAATAGTCCTGATTTTTCTCTTTTGTCCTAAAAACATTTTGAAGCCCTCTTACTGATTTTGTACTAATGTCTATGTTCTTTAACCTGAAGTCAAAGACCCTCTGTGGCCAGCCCCACACTAACGATCCAACACTTTAATTGTGTGCACCATTAACAATAGTCAAAAGGAACTACATGCAGTTCTCTAGCCAAACACTTTATCTATTTAATTCTTCCATGCTTTGGTTCTCCCCTGCCCTTCCCAATCTTACATTGGATTCTACCTACATTGGAAGACGCAGCTCAAATGGTATCTTGTCCACAAAGCCATCCCTAACCTTCTCGCTAGAAGAAATGCTTCCATTTTCAAACTCTTAACTATAGTCAGATTATATCTCTCTTACAGGTATTATAATTTTCTACCTTATTTCACATTTAACTCTTGCCCTGTCTCCCCAGAACAGGTAGAAACCTGGAAACAGATTCTCTGAATCTCCTTTTTTTCTTTATCTCCCAAAAGATTCAGTAAAAAATCCTTCCAACCTCCCTCATTTTAGGTGTTCAATATATAACTGCTAAATTAATTAATAAAATAGAAGATTAGCATTCTGTATACAAAAAAAAAAAAAACTACTGAGTAAGTGACTGTGTTATGTGTAAAAACAGAGAAATTGTGGACCTGAAGTTAATTTTAACTCATTCTTCATTTTTCCACCTTCCCTTTTTTTCACTGTGGAGGAAGGGAAAGGGGCATGAGGTAAACATTACTTTAAATTCAATCAGTAACCTAAAATTGATTCATAAAAAAACACATATCTTGCTGGGGCTAGGGACTATTGTTTTATTTTTTTGTTTTGTTTATCTACATGTTTATTTAGGGGTTTTTTTTTGCCTCATTTTATTTGAGGAGTATAGTCCCTTTAATATTATTCAGAAAAGAATTTGTAAAACTTTCATAGCTACCACTTATGAATGTTTTTCTTGTGCCAGACACTGTGCTAAGTGTTTTTTATGTCTTATCCTGAAATCCCTTCAACAGTCCTTGGAGGTAGACAATCTTCCTCCTTTACACATAAAGAAACTGAGACTCAGAGAGGTTCAAACAGCTGAACAGAATTGAACCCAGATCTACCTAATTCAACAAACAGCCTCTATTCTTATCTAAAAAGACATACTGCCTCTTATATTGAAAATAATAATTAACTTGAAAGCAAGGACTGGAGACTATTAGTAAATGTGTGGTTTTTACTTCATGTGTATTAGGAAATGGAAGGCAGAGGCAGAGTAGCAGTCAGGTCCCGATCTAATACGGAACTAGGAACCATACCAGTTATTTTAACAGAGAGAATATAATATAAAGAATTTTGATTAGGTATAAAGTTGAAACTAGATAACTAAAGAAAGAAAGAAGAGAATTCCAAGGTATTAAAGATGTGATTGTAGGAGGCAGCTACTATCTCTGGGGCCTGGGAGAAACAAAAGGAAGAGATTCAAAGTATCAAAGTTTACAAACTTAAAAGAAGAACCTCCTCAGGGGAAACTTAGATTCTGAAAATAGGGACACTGTTCAGGTGGTGTTAAAACACGCTGCAAATGAATTCAGTTGCACCTACAGGAAGGAACTGCTGCTGCCAGGGAGGAGCCGCATCGCTGGGGAGACATGGTAAGAACAGGAAGTAGAGGGGGAGGAGCAAATCCCTGCTTCCTCATCCGGAACCTCTAATGTCCCTACTGACAGAGCCTACTAGGGAAGCAGCTGGCCAAGCAGAACTGTGGTGTGCGGAGTCCCAGGCCCTGCAACACAGAGATACAGAGTTATAAAAGGATGGGTTTGGAAGTGAGAGGCAATAACTTAAGAAGTGGCCCAGGAAGGACACCTATGAAGAGGTATCTATTGAAATGTGGTCCTTGTGAGCTGAGAGTAAAGTCAAATAGGCCAACATAAGCAACGTGGGATAGATCTCTCACCTATAAAAATAAAATTGTAAAGACCTCTAGGTGGGGGGCTTGAAATAAGTAATGTAAAAGAAATAAAAGATGCAGATAGACTTCTCGACTTCAAAAATCAAACAACGGCTCAAGAAAACACCACCAAGGCAAATTACCTGTGATGGTGGTGGTGAGCAAATTTGCCATAATTGGTAAAGCACTGTTAATTCAAACCCCAAGGAATGCTAAAATGCCATCGTTTCACACTAGAGGTCACCCCCGGTAAGAAAATATAATTGTACCATCCTTTATTGTCCCCCTGTAGCTGTTACAATATTGGAGAGCTGCTCCTTATTGCAAAGAGATTGGATTTTTATGAGACTGACATGCTAAGCAGCTTTCTAGTCAAGTAAAATACTGCATTAAATAGAATTCACTTTCATACTTTGGTTGAGAAGCAGATATATTGACTATATAGTACAGAAGACAGTATTCATTACATGCAATCACTGACCTATTTCTACGGTATCAACTTTAATCAGAGGTAGGTCAACACTGTTATCAAGAAACAATACATTGTATATTACATAGAGACTGATCTTGGGGAAATACTGCCTCATGTCAGTATTTAAACTGGGGAAAATACTGCCTTGTATCAACAGAAAGTAGGTGTACTACCTGAAATAATTATACCACATATTTTAACAAACTCATTAATTTTGGAGTTTATTGCATTAAAGACATTTATGGCTTGGGAAATTAGGATGCCTGTTATCACTTTCTGGCAAATTATGATTCAAGGACATCTTCTAGAAATGACATTTGCTAAAATTCTTAATGGTGGGGAATCCTCTTTAGGTATAGAATTCCAACTTTCAAATTTATCTGAATGTACTAAAAATAAGTTGACCATTATTTAATAAGACCATGCATTGCTATGATGCAGGTCACTTTTACTATATCTCTGTGTCAGTGCTCCTTTGATATTTGTGCTCCCAGCTTTTACTACCCAATAACTCTCACTGCTGTCATTCTTTTGTTCTTGTTTGTTTGCTGCTCTCTACCTATATTCTGATCTTTCTACATTATTCATGGAAAGAAGCAACACCTAAGGTGTTCTGGTTTTTTTTAATGTACTTTACTCCAGCTGCCATTCCTGGAGCCACCATGACTGTGTTGGTTAAAGTGTCCAAGAACTTAACCCTTCAACTTCATCACCCCCTCCCTCACTGTGGTCTTTTCTTGCACCCCACTTTACCACTCACCTGATCACATCCCTTCCCTTTTCATCAAATAAATGCACCACCTTCAAAATTTCTATTAGATATATACTATGTTGTATTATATTATTATATATGCTTTCATTGTACCATGCATCCCTAATATATCCAAATCCAGTGACACTTCACTTTTCCACAATCTATCACTTCTCGGGTTGGTACTGTCTTCCATACACTGTTTAAAACCCATGGATTATCATTATAATCACTCACGAGTTACTCACTCAACTCTCTTGCCCCACTTTTCTTTGATCATGTTCCTCTGGATAAATCCTAACCTTGGTTAAATCCAACTATGTACCTATTCTATGCTCTTTTCCATTAAGTCAAATGTTACTAGGGAAAAGAAATGCAACCACACTGTCAGGTCTAAATTTGAAAATCAAAACCAGAACTATTTGAAAATAATAACCAGAGAATCAAAGGGTCTCTCAATAATTCAAATATTCTTCCAGGATATATTTGCTTACCTACTTACCAAAATGGACTTTTAATATTTTCTCTTGCCTTGAACCTCTAGCACCACTATTCCCCAAAGACACATATACACACATACTCTCAGCTAATGATATTGCCTCATATTTGAGAAAAAGGAAGCATCTAAAAGAAACTGCCTTATCTTACCACCACTAAGTCCACTGCCTTCCCTGGTTCTTTTCCTGTAGTCTCTGGCTGTCCTTCCATTATAATGGATGAAGTATGCCTTCCTACATACCCCTATACTTGTGTCTAGACCCCATTCTTTCTCTACTGTTCAGGGTATCCATTCAGTTCCTGGTAATCAATTTCTCCCTCTCTACTGAATCATTCCCATCAACGCATACACATTCTTCATGATGTCACATTATCATCCATTTCTACTGACCACATACAATCTCCACTGACCCCATGGTCTACTTCCAGTTTCTGGAGTACTCTTCTGCTCCTTTTCATAGCAAAAGTTCTTGAATGGCTTATTTATGGCCCAGTCTTCACTTCCTGCCATGCCATCTCTCCTTAGCTCATTATCTTTCCCACATTATGGATTATTTTTGTCAAGGTTATTGGGAATCATCACTGAAATCCACCATGTTTCCAAATTTACTTGCCAGTTATAATTCTTTATCTTATTCAAATTCTTGGAAAGATTAAACACCATCAGCCACTCGATCCCTCTTAAAACACATCCTTAATTTTTGTGATTCCACATTTTGCTGTTTTTCCTCCTTACATCTGAATCACTTTGCTCAGTCTCTTTTTTTCTGGCCCTTCCCTTCAGTCAAAACTGAGAAGCTGGAGTGGCCAGGGCTCCTCCAAGGCTCCACTGTTCTTAATCTCCAGTGCTTTCCTTGGTGAGATTATGTATTCCCATTATTTTAATACCATTTGTGGAGACTATCGAATTTGTGTCTCCATCACAGACCTCTCCACTGAGCTCGAAACTCTAATCTGTAATTAACTGTAATTCTATGATTGACATTTCCACTCAAATATCTAATCATCTTATTAATCCCAATATGGCCAAACAGAACCTTGATTCCCTTGATTCTCTCCCCAATGTGCACTTTTGAACTCCTTCCCTGCTAATATCTCAACCAACCACCTGTTGCACAGGTACAACATTTATCATCATTTCAGTTCCTCTCTTCCCTTCATTCTCCTCTCTCGCATGCAATCCCTAAACCAGTTACTTCAGATTCAACTCCAAAAGACATTTTAAATCTACCTGCTCCTTTTTATCTCCCCTGCACCAGCCACTTCCAACTGCAATCATTATCACCTGCATGATTGCTCTATTCTACAAGAGAGGTCATTTCCATTGTTGAACTTTTCAAAAAATCAATTTTCTTATGTGACACAACATATCCCAACATATACACACTCACATACACACACACACACGCACACTTAAAACCCATGATTTATTTCCCTTTGTGCTTAGAATAAAACCCAAAGTCCTTCCTGTTGCCAAGATGATATGACTCACATTTCTAGCTTCAGGACCTACCGCTCTCTCCCTATCTCATTATACTTCAGCCCTAATAGATTTGTTTTTATTCCTCAAACTCACCCAATTCTCTCTGCCTCAAGGCCCTTGTACTTGTTCTCATCTCTGCAGATCTCTGTGTGGCTGGACCTTACTACAGCTGAAACTCCCATCTTCACAGAGGCACCTGCGTTAGCTTCTTTCATAGCATTGATTGCTATGTGAAACTCTCTTGCCCATTCTTTGCTATTACTTACTTTCTTTTTTTCATCTATCAGCTCTCTTTAAGTCAGGACCCTTGTGTATCTTTTTTACTATTGCATCTAGAGCCTAGAGTATCTAGAGCATAGTAGACGCTAAATAAATACGTATAGGAGGAGGAAAAATGTGAAGGAAAAAAATGGGATTTAATGATTTTCTCACAAAGGTAATGGTACAACTACTTATACAGTTTCTCTAACATCTGTCTTTCCAACTTCCCCAACTAAATTTCATCTCTGCAAGTTTATGCATAAGACAGTACAGAGCACAGCTTGGCTCAGAGGCATGTCTCTGTTAAGTAAAACTAATCTGACAGCATCAGACCACTGGGGTTTAGCCGTTCACATTCTGGATGGCTGGAAATGATAGTGTGCCAAACCTCCTTGGGTACTCAGTGAACCACACTCTCCACCATCTCCCTACACACTCCAGGCAATTACCCATCTGGTTTGCCTGGCTCGCCCTGTCATATTTGAATGAGGTTTTCAGCTGAAAGTGAATGGTGTGTGTCCGACCTGAAAGGCAGCCTCCGGCAGTTGTATCCCAGGACTGCTTTCGACTGTAGCCACTCTCTCCAGAAGGGGGTCAGGATCCTCCCCAAAAGCAGCAGGACAGTTAAAGTCCTAGGCAAGAGTCAGGGGACTTGGGTTCTAATCCCTGTTTGTCTCAAGTTCACTGTGTGATTTGATAAAATCCCTGCACCACTGTAGGGTTGTTTCCCAACTGCAAACTGCGGGGTTCATATTAGGTAATCTCTGGAATTTCTTCCAGCTCTAACATTCCAGACTTGTAAACCACCAAGTGGCAAGCATTTGCTGGGTTGCAAATTCTCCAACCCAACAAGCCAATCTCCAACCTGGGATGAATGGCAATATTACCACCATTTGGGTTTTTTATATTTGCCCAGAACCTCATAATTATGAGGTTACCCTTACCACACCCTTTGACATAGATGGGTGACAAACACTAATTACCCTGCTCTGCAGGAGGAGGAAGGATGGCACAGAATGATTAAATGACTCACCCTCTATTTACCAAAAGCAGTGGTCTGGCAGGGACTAGAAATCCATGAGCTTCTGAGTTGTAGACCTAAGCTTAGGACATTAGGCCACAGGGCTCTGCTAGAGTACTTGGCTTTGCTTGTTTTTTATTCTGGAATAGATGAAAAAAACACTCATGATTGCATTCTCTTTTCTGAACGATTCACTGCTACTAGTGCTAATGCAAATGGATAAAAAAGAAAAAGTTCTATTTACTTCAACCAAAACCCCAAGAAAATTCTGTGTGGGCAGGCACTGAGGTACATGGGGAGAGTGTGGACTCTGAAGTAAGAGACACATGTCTTTGTTTTGTGAGCAAGCATCCTTCCAGGTATTAAGAAAGCACGAAAAGCATAAAGATGTGTAAGACTCAATTTTACTCATAACTCTGCAAGGTACCTAATTCTCTGAGTCTTGCTTTCCTAATCTATAAAATCTGACTAATAAAACTTGCCCGCAATATTCTTGCAAGGATGAAAAGTGATAAGAAAGACAATTAACTCTCATTGTGGTTCCTCAATTAATTAACACTTTTTCCTTTTCTCCTCTTCCTTGCCTAGGGAACGCAAATTAGGGTGTTCCCTACTCACACATCCAAAGTCCCCTGCCACTCACCATCATCCAGTACAGAAGGACCACAGGCCACTAAAACAGGCGACCAATCATCCATGGGGTGAAAGGATCCCCTAGGATCTCCGTTTCCAGACTCATTAATGACATAGAGTATCTAAGAAATGAATGACTGACCCTGTGTCTCCTCCTATAACAGTGGAGTTAACCAAACTGTCCCAGGGAATATTCTGGAAGGAAGGGTGTCTGAAAGGTTTATAGACTCTTGGACATAAAATGTAGACTAAGTGCTATGATTTTTTTTTCAAACAGTCTTTTATGGTATACTCAAATTATTTCTACTCCTCTGAATAGCCACTTCAGACTCCTTGTCCATCACCTGGTCCCCGTCATGCCACCAGACATGTGCAGAAGTCAGAGGATAAGAACAAAGAGACACAAAGTAGGGAAGGAAGGCAGGGAAGGAAGGATGTACAACTTACATTGTTAAAAACAAGGGAGTTAGAGTAACAAACAAGAGACAAGTTTACACTGAGGTGATCTATGTCCTTCTGGTAATGAGTCCTGGAACCCTGGATGCTGAGTTGGGAGACATGCTTTCAGGTCTGCCTCTGCTACCCATGGGCTGTGTGGTGATCTGTAGAGTATGAACTCCTACAGTGAACTGAGACTCAGTTTGCCCACTTTTGTATAAGTAGGGTAAGAACAAACTGTCCCCAAATGCTTATTAGCACTAAAGTCCTAAGAATCCTGGAATAAGGTACATAGAAGCTGACACATAGTATCCACACATGCCTTATATACACAGGTTTGGGGGCCCATAGGTCCAAGGGTCCTATATCTTCATACCCTTTGTTATAGCATTGTACATTTTTCTTTGAGGTAGAAACAAACTTTATCTCCCCGAAATATAAATGTGTATAAGAATTATGTATTCCAATACATCTGTATCATTAACAAGTTTCCTAGGCATTTTAAACTAAAAAAAAAAAAAATCCAAGGATCATATTTTGAGAAACTCTGGTCTAGACATACATGTCCCAAACTATTAACCAAGAAAGCAAAACACAGAAAAAGACACTTTCAGTATTTGAAAGAAATTACTAATGAACATGCCACTTAAAATGATTGTTCTTAAACTGTGTAAGGAAAGTTTAGAAAATTCAGATTCCTGAGCCCTAATTCTTAACTGTTAAGAACTGTGGGAAGGAGTGTAAATGGCCCAGATACAGGTGTGTTTTCAAAACTCCTAACGCCATGCTGCTGATTGCCCAGGTCTGGGAACCACTGTTAGAAAGCAAAACCTCAGCAGCCAAGTCTGGCAAGTATGTCAGTCCCTCTCAGTGCCCAGCAGAAGTAATTTCTCCTCTCACTTGTGAACATCTGTGATAATCATCATGGAGAGCCGGCTTGTTTGTTAATGGGGGGAAGAAAAGCTATTTACCTAGTTTGCAAGCCAAGGGAGAGCTTAATTAATGTCAGAGCAGATACGATTTCCTCCTCTCTCCTTGCCCTAGGAACTCACAGGGATAACAAGAGGATTTTTAATTAATGTTTGAAAAGCATTCTGAGATCCCTGGATGAGAGGTGCTAGAGAAGGGCACAACATGATTATTATTGTTATTAACAGTAGTAGTATTAATAGAAATAATGAAGTTCTCTAAAGTGACTTTTTAGAAAATTGATTATATCAATTGCCAGTGTGCTGTTGTGGCAAGAATTTTTGGAGAATAAAGGAGAAGGAGGGAAAAAAAGACATAAGAAAAATAAAAAATGCTTTTTTTACCCATTAGAACTGGATAACATTTTGAGGTCCTAGCATGAGTGCTCTATGCCAAGTTCTTCTTATACTTTTCCAATGTAAATTAAAATACAAATATTAATTTCTATGTTACCAGTGAAAGATTTTGAAAGAACATAGTTATGAAGGAAAGATACTATTGCCAAGTTTGGAAAATAGAAGTTCTAAATTTGGGGCTTATCATTGGCTATTTACTGGCTTATCACTAATTATTTAACTTTGGGCAAGTCACATTATCTATATTTATTTATTGGTAAAATAGAGAGGTATTGAACTATGTTCTACCCAACTCACAGATTAATGAAAATGAATGGAGATGATAAATGTGGAAAACTTTTATGTCTGTAAGTTGTTAAACAGAAGTTGATGATGATGATGATGATAATGGTTACACCAAAAATTCAAATTGTAAGATGGTAGAAATGTGCATTATTTATGATAAATTTTTTAAATATATTTTTTAATTTATGAAGCCAGATTGTTCTACAAGGCTTACAATAAAAAGCAACTATAGGAAGTTTAGAAAGTTAGAGTTCCTCAAGTTTACAGTGAAAATCAGCTAGTCCCTGCCCATCCCTTCTACTATAGTTCTTATTCCCAGAGACTCCCCTTTTTTATGCTTCAGCTGTTTCTCTTGATGTTTATCTCTATATTGTCAATTATTATGATCGAAATGCTATATCTAGCTCTGTACAAATGTTAAGATCATTTTTTTCCTATTATAATAGATATATTAATTATTTTATACTACCACCCTCACTCCCCTCCTTTCTACAGATATAGTTACATTTACCTTTGCTAAAATTAATATTTACTATTTACATAATTACTACTTCATAAATAATGTTTATTATTAACCAAATAGTATACTACCATTACATTTGCTCTCTTACAACAACTCTTTGTTTTTCCTAGGGTTATTAATTGCCTAACATTTAAAAATTTGCTTACATTTCTATCAACTTCACACTAGGTTCATTCCATGAATTCTTGCAGAGCTATTAATGTCCTCTGAAAACTACTGTATTTTCAACCTTGTCAAGTGCATCAGATAATATAGTGCTTCTTTTTTTTCCCAGACACCTGCCTCTCCTGCCTTCTTACTGCAATCAAACAATACTATGTCAGAGGCCATTAAAATAGTAGTGAATCCTTGGATCTATGGGCTCCCACACTGTGAGTATAAGGCATGTGTGAAATCTGTGCATCAGCCTCTATGTGTGTTGTTCCAGGATTCATAAGACTTTAGATCTAGTAAGCATCTTGTGGACTACCACACTTATTATACACAGGTGGGGAAACTGAATCTTAGAGAGTTCACTCTTCGACAGTAGAGGCAGATCTGAAAGCACATCTCTCAGTTTTAGTTTCACCCAAAATGCATGATTACTAATATTTCTGTTATTTACATTGTAAATGACAGGTATATAAAAAACTACCACCCAGAATACTATTCCTGGCAAAAATGTCCTTCAGAAATGAAGGGGAGATAAAGACATTTCCAGACAAAGGAAGGAAGGAAAGAAGGAAGGATAAAACAAAAAGCTATGGGAGTTGTTTTTTTTTGTTTTTTTTTTTTTGTTTTTTTTTTTTTTACCACTCATCCTGTCATACAAGAAATGCTAAAGGGGTTTTTCAAGTTGAAGTGAAAGAACACTAAGTAAAACCATGAAAATATATGAAAGTAAAAGGCTCATCGGTAAAAGGAAATATACAGTGAAATCCACTGTAATAGTGTGTGTAAAGCACTCTTATTTCTAGTATAAAAGTTAAAAAAGCAATATTAAAAAAAACTACAGCTACAATAATTTGGTAATGGATAAATAATATATAAAAAAATATAAAATATGACATCAATGTGGGGGAAGGAGAAGTAGATTTTTGTATGAGATTAAATATAAAGTGTTATAGGCTTAACACAGATTGTTATATCAGTAAGATGTTATATGTAAGCCTCATGGTAACCAAAAAGAACAAACCTATAGTAGATATACAAAAGATAAAATGAAAAGTTAAAGCATACCACTATGAAAAAAAGAAAAAAAATCACAAAGGAAGGTACCAAAAGAGGAAGAAAAGAACTAAGGAACTAAATAAATAACAATATAACAATAGTAATTTTAACAAAATAGTAATTTTCTACCTGTCAAAAGTTAGTAATATTTTACCTATGAAAAATTAAAGTAAATGGATTAAATTTTTCAATCAGAAGACAAAGTAGCTGGATAGACTAAAAAACAAAAAACCCAAAAGACCAACAAGATCCAACAATATATCCCATGCAAATGGTAACCAAAAGAGAGTGAATATGCATAGCAATGGCTCCACATATTTCATATAAAGAAACCTTCAGCCAAATTTGTTACAAGAGACTAAAAATGTAACTATATTATGATAAAAGGGTCAATTCATCAAGAGGACATAACAATTGTAAATATATATGCACCCAACATTGAAGCATAAAAATATTTAAAGGAAATATTAACAGAACAGAAGGCAACAAGAATCAGTAAATTTAAGATTGAAATCATATTGAGTATTTTTTTTACTACACTAAATACGAAACTAGAAATCTGTAACAGGAAAAAAAAAACCCGGAAAATTTGCAAATACATGGAAACTAAACATCACATGCCTGAATAACCAATGGGTCAAAGAAGAAATCAAAAGAGAAATAAAAAAGAATCTTGAAACAAATGAAAATGAAAACATAACACTAAAATTTACAGAATGAAGCAAAAGCAGTTGTAAGAGAAAAGTTTATAGCAATAAATACCAAAAATTAAGAAAAATAAAAGATCTCAAATAAACAACCAAACTTTATAGCTCAAGGAATTAGAAAAGAACAAACTAAGCCCAAAGTTAGCATAAAGAAGAAAATAATAAACACTAGAGCAGAAATAAATGAAACAGAGACCAGAAAGAAAATCAACAAAACTAAGCTAGTTTATTAAAAAGATAAGCAAAATTCACACACTGTTAGACTAATCAAGAATAAAAAGGATTCAAGAAAACAAAATTATAAATGAAAGACGCAACATTAAAACTGACATCAGAGAAATATAAAGAATTATAAAAGGTTACTCTGCATGTTAAATGGGACAACCTAGAAGAAAATTAATAAATTCCTAGAATCATACAAGCTACCAAGATTAAATCAGGAAGAAAAATCTGAACAGACCAATAACAATTAAGGAGATTGAATCAGTAATCAAAAACCTCCCAACAAATAAAAGCCCATGATTAGATGACTTCAGTGGAGAATTCTACCAAACATTTAAAGAAGAATTAATACAAATCATTCTCAAACTCTTCCAAAAAATCAAAGAGGAGGAAACACTTCCAAACTCATTTTATAAGGCCAGCATTACCATGATACCAAAGCCAGATAAAGACACTACAGGAGAAGAAAACTGGAGTCAATAGCTCCAATTAGCAGTGATGCAAAAATTCTCAAAAAACTCAAATTTGGCAGCATATTAAAAGGATCAAACATCATGAACAAGTTGAGATTTATTCCTGGGATGCAAGAATAGTTGAACATGTGCAAATCAATAAACCTGATATACCACATTATTAGAATAAAAGATGAAATTCATATGACCCTCTCAATACATGCAGGGGAAACCTCTGAAAAAAATCCAAATTCTTTCATAATAAAAGCTCAACAAAATGGGTATAGAAGAAACATACCTCAACATAATAAAGCTACAAATGACAAACTACTGCTAGCATAATACTCCGTGAAAAGCTGAAAGCTTTTCCTCTAAAACCAAGAACAAGACAAGGGTGCCCACTCTCACCATTCCTATTCAGTATAGTAATAGAAATCCAAGCCAGAGTAATTAGACAAGAAAAAAAAAAAAGGACATCCAAATTGGAAAGGAAAAAGTAAAATTGTCTCTGTTTGATGATGGCATGCTTGTATACACAGCAAACCTTAATGATTCAACCAAGAAAAAAAAAGTTAGAACTAATAAATGAATTCTGTAAAGATGCAGAATACAAAATAAGCATACAAAAATCAATTGCATTTCATGCACTAGGAACAAACTATCTGGAAGAAAAATAAGGAAATGATCCAATTTACAATAGTATCAAAAACAATAAAATACTTAGAAATAAATTTAACCAAAAAGACAAAACGTATGTACAGTAAAAATTATAAGGTATTGATGAAATAAATTGAAGAAGACAGAAACAGATGGAATGATATCCTGTGTTCATGGATTGGAAAAATTAAGATTTTTTAAATGTCCATACTACCCAAAGCCATCTATAGATTCAAGGCAATGCCTATCAAAAGTCCAATTTTTCACAGAAATAAAAAAAAAATCCTAAAATTTGTACAGAACAAAAAAATATCCCAAATACAGCACTCTTGAGAAAGAACAAAGCTGGAGGCATCACACTCCTGATTTCAAACTATAATCCAAAACTATAGTAATAAAACAGTACGGTACTAGATAAAAACAGTCACATAACTCAGTGGAACAAAACTGAGAACCCAGAAATAAAACTATGCAGATCATGTCAACTAATATTTAACAAAGAAGCCAAGAATACTCAATTGAGAGAAGACAGTCTTTTCAATGAACCATGCTGGGGAAACTGGATATCAACATGTAAAAGAATAAAACTGGACCCCAGTCTTATGGCACTCACAAAAGTTAACTCAAAACAGATCAAAGACTTAAGACCTGAATATAAAACTCCTCAAAGAAAACATAGAGAAAAAGCTCTTTGACGCTAGTCTTGGAAATGATATTTTGTATATGACACCAAAAGCAAAAATAAATAAATAAAATAAAAACAAAAAAATAAGTAGGATGATATCAAATGAAATAGATCAAATCCCTATGGGATGGGATATTTATAACCCATATATATGGTAAGAGGTTAATATCCAAAATATATAAGGAACTCATAAAATTTAACAGCACAAAAAAATATAATCCAATTTTAAAATGGGCAAAAGACCTGCAGACATACAAATGGCTGACAGGTACCCAGAAAGATGCTCAACATCACTAATCATTGTGGAAATGAAAATCAAAACCATGAGTTATCACCTTACACCTGTTAGAATGACCATTATCAAGAAGACAAAAGATAACAAATGCTGGAAAGGATGTAGATAAAAGGAAACCCTGGTGTGCTGCTAGTGGGAATGTGAACTGGTACAGTCACCATGGAAAACAGCAAGGAGGTTTCTCAAAAAAACTAAAAACAAAACTTCTAATGATCCAACAATCCCACTTCTGGGTATATTTCTGAAAGAAAGAAATGCAATCACTATCTCAGAGATATCTGTGCTCCCACGTTTAATGCAACATTATTCACAATAGCCAAGACATGGAAACAACTTAAGTTTCTATTTTTACAGTGTAAAAATGCATATTTTTACAGTGGGATATTATTCAGACACAAAAAAGAAAGAAATTCTGCCATTCCCAACAACACTGATGGAATTTGAGGGCATTACACTCTGTGATTAAACAGAGAAAGACAAATACTGTACGAATCTAAAAAAGCCAAACTCATAGAAACAGAGTAGAATCGTAGTTGCCAGGGTCTGGGGGTTAGGGAAAATGAAGAAATGTTGGCCAGAGAGCACAAACTTCCAGTTGTACACAAATCAGTTCTGGAGGATCTAATGTAAAGCATGATGACTATAATTAACAATGCTGCACTACATACTTGGAAGTTGCTAAGAGACTACATCTTAGATGTTCTCACAACAAAAGAAAACGGTAATTATGTGAAGTGATGGTGTGTTAACTAACCTTATTGTAGTAATTATTTTGCAATATATACATGTATCAAACTATCACACTGTATACTCTAAACTTACATAATGTTACATGTCTTTTGTATCTCAATAAAGTTGGGGAAGTTTTTATTATGAAGCTACAGTAATCAAGACAACATGGTACCCACATAAGGATAGACATACATATCAATGAAACAGACTTGAGAGTTCTGAAATAATTCCTTACATTTATGATCAACTGATTTTTGGCAAGGGTGCCAGGTCAACACAATGTTGGTTGGGGAAGGAAGGAAATGGTGCTGAAATAATGATATTCTCATGCAAAAGAATGAATTTAGACCTTTACCTCACAAAATATGCAAATATTAACTTGAAATTGTTCATAGACTTAAACAGAATTGCTAAAACTATAAAATTCTAAGCTGAAATCTTCAGAATAAATCTCTTTAACTTGGATTTGGCATGGCTTTAAAATGACACCAAAAGCACAAGCAACACAGGAAAAAAATAAAACAAATTATACTTTATTAAAATTAAATTCTTTGTGCACAAACACCCTATCAACAGACTAATTGTAGTGATCATTTCACCATATTTACAAATATTGAATCATTATGTTATGTGACTAAAACTAATATATGTCAATTATACTTCAATTTTTAAAAAGCCCACTATCAAAGGAATAAAGAGACAATCCTCAGAGAGACAATATTTACAAATCTACACCTGATAGATGTCTTGAATGCAGATTATATAAAGGACTCACAAATCAACCATTAAAAGATGAATAACCCAAGCAAAGGACTTAAATAAATATTTCCCCAAGGGAGATATTCCCCCTAGGAATGCTCAACACCATTAGTTATCATGAAAATGCAAATCAAAACTAGGAGATACCACTTCACATCCACTAGGATTGCTAAAATAAAAAAGGCAAATCATAACAAGTGCCACGACAGCAAGGATGTAGGAAAATTGGAAACCTTATATACTGTTCTTGTAAAATGATGCAACTACTTTGGAAAACAGTTTGGCAGTCCTTCAAAAAGTTAAACATAGTGCTTCTATATGACCCATGAATTCTATTCCTAGGTACATACCCAAGAGATTGAAAACATATGTCCACACAAAAACCTGTACACAAATCATAGCAGCATTACTGATAATAAATTATATCCATACAATGGAATATTATTAAGCCATGAAAAGGACTGAGATATTGATATATGCTATCAATGTTTCAAAAATGAATACTAAACACATTATGCTAAGTGAAAGAAACCAATTAGAAAAGGCCATACACTGTTATGATTCAATTTTTATTAAATTGCCAGAATAGGTAAATCCATAGGGAAAGAAAGCAGATTAGTAGCTGTCAGAAGCTGGGGGATGGAGGGAATGGTGAGTTATTATGAAGGGGTTTCATATGGCCATGATATAAATGTTCTACAATTAGATGGTGGTGATGGTTGCACAACTCTATGAACACAGTAATAAACCACTGAATTGTACATTTAAAAAAAAAACCACACTTCTTGGGGTACCTGGGTGGCTCAGTCAGCTAAGCATCCTACTTTGGCTTAGGTCATGATCTCACAGTTCATGAGTTTGAGCCCGGCATCCCTACTGTCAGCTCGGAGCTGGCTCTCTACTGTCAGTGCAGAGCCTGCTTCCAATCCTCTGCCTCCCCCTCTCTCTGCCCTCTCTATGCCCTTTCCCTGCTCTTTCTCTCTCTCTCAAAAATAAATTAAAACATTTAAAAATTAAAAAAAGCACTTCTCATATAGCTTATCATATGCCATGACAAATGTCAAAATCTATTCAGAGATTATGGGAAGATAGCAATGTGCTGTGTCAGTAAAGGCACAGAATAATTACTATGTGTAATAAAAATTAGTTTCTTAATGACACATAAATTTCCTTTGTTAAAATTATCAAAATATCTTCTTAAACTAAAACACTATTGATGCTGAGTAAATTTGCCGTATTGAATGATAATTTTTCCATTTTTACTATCTGGACCTCTTCAAAGAACATTTTTAGAAAAAAAAAATTTCATCTTGAGCTTATCCTTGTTAATTGCATGTGTGTCTTTAAGCATGTATACTGGCACAGAACAAAAAAAAGAGAGAGAGAGAGACAGAAATTCACTTTATCAGTATCATCTTTTTACCTTAAAACTTGTCCTTTTCACCATTTTCCAGGCATTTTCGGAAGTAACTAGTGTGTTCTGGAGTTGTATGGCTGTATCACTGGCTTTTAAAACAAAAAATGGGGGTGCCTGGGTGGCTCAGTCAGTTAAGCATCCAACTCTTGGTTTCAGCTCAGATCATGACCTCACAGTTTCATGGATTCAAGCCTTGCATCAGCTTCCTCACTGACAGTGTGGAACCTGCTCGGGATTCTCTGTCTCCCTCTCTGTCTGCCCCTCCCCCACTCATGCTGTCTCTGACACTCTCAAAATAGATAAATAAATTTAAAAAAAAATTTTAACGTTTATTTATTATTGAGAGACAGAGAGACACAGAGCATGAGCAGGGGAGGGGCAGAGAGAGGGGGAGACACAGAATGCAAAGCAGGCTCCAGGCTCTGAGCTGTCAGTACAGAGCCTGACACGGGGCTTGAACCCACAAACCATGAGATCATGACCTGAGCCGAAGTCGGTCGCCCAACAAACTAAACCATCCAGGTGTCCCAATTTAAAAAAAATATATCTAAAAAATGTAATCCTCAGACACAGGGCTCCAAGATTTCCTTTCTCTAAAACACTTCTACATCACATAAGAACAATGTTGAGGGTACAGTCTATATCTGGATAGCTTCCTGCACTTATTATACCCTCTAACACTTTCATCAATAACCCCGTGTAATCGTGATTATTGTCTGAATTTGAAAACCAAACCTAAGCACATCAGCACTCACTCAAAACTCTTGGCAATGAGTTTAGATTCAATACACACTGACAGAAAGAAGAATAGAAAAAAGCAAAGTGACAGTCAGCATTCTTAAAGCTAAACGATAAAGGGGGAACAGAATTTACCATTCAAAGGAATAAAGACGAAGGTACTACTGATGGTCATCAAGTAGTTGCCATTCTCAAGTGCTGGCCCACTGAATGATGTCCAATACACTCTGAGAATCTTGAGGGTTTTGGCTCCCTTAGCTCTTCAAAACAATGATATCATTTCACAAGAGGCAGAAAAGAAATCCCACTCGTGGAATTATAGCCTTTATTGAATAGCCTAAAGGTAATTTAATATCACTGTGATCGTTTTGTGGTAGCTAATAGTAATAACTTGCATTTTTACCATGGTGTGTTCAAAACACTTATACATCATCACAGTCATCATCTAACGTCAGAAGAGATTAGGTGTTATTAATATCACTGTCCACATAAATAAATTGAAATACAGATCTATCTTCTTGGCTGTGCAACCTTTTCACAGGCTCCCGTACCTTTCTTCTCTAAAGCCATTTCTTTGTAAAAACACCACAAAAGTATGTGGAACATAAACCAGTGACATGATCTAACTTACTCCTTAATAAACATATGAATATTTTCAGACTAGCTCCTAAGAACAATTTATACCTTTTTAGAATAATAAAGAAGAATGCAACAGAACTTTAAGTCCAAACATACTCTATAACATGTAGCGTCCTGAACACTCAATACCTGATGCTTGAGAAAGTTCCAAAGAAAAGAGCCAGTATTCAGCATCAACTACTGAAGGCATCTTCTTCAGCCTATGTGTACACCCGTCTCTTAAATAATACTTATCATATGAGACATTCTGCACCAGAGAATGCTTATGCATTTCCTCATGAAAATGGGTCTAAGATGTGACAAAATGTATTGATACATTTAATAAATTTATAAAGAAATTATTCCAAAAGTTTTGGAGAATGAGAATAAGAGGGTAATGTTTCATGTCTTCTTTTAGGATGACTTTTATTAAGGGAACAAGTAAACAGTGTGCGTACACATCCTTTTTTTGCAATTATTATTATTCAGTAAATATTTAATATTGATCCCTATGTATTAGGTTTATTCTTGGCACTGAAGATACAGACTTGAACAAAAACTAGAAGGTCTTTGCTCTCAAGGGGCTTACATTACAGTAGACGGAAATGGACACTAAGCAAACACAAAAAGTAAAAGACTAATGGAGAATGGAAGCTTAGAGAAAGAGAAAACTAATATGTAATATGGGGCAATGCAAGAAAACAACTGAGCAGATATTTTTGATTGGTTAGCCACAGAAGGCCTCTGCTGAAGGTGTTATTTAAGCTGATATTTAAATGACCAACAGAAACAAATTTAGCAAAGATATGGAAAAAACACCACAGTGTTCTAAAACGAAATGAGCTTGTAGCTTTTCTAGAAATAGTCTTTGGGTTGTTTTTTTTAGTTAATCTCCTCCCCATCATCTTCTCATATGTAAACTCAGCCTTTGTCAAAAGCAATCAATGGAAAAGTTGTACAATTTCCTTTGGAAAATAAAAGATAAATATGTAGGTAAGTTGTTTTTTAAAAATGGAAAGAGCTTGACTAGGTGAAAAACAAAAAGAAGTCCATTGTGGCTAACTGAAGGATTACAGATGGTGTTGGAGAGTAGGCAGGAGACAGATTACATGAGATTTTGGTAAACCAGAAAAATCCTGGTTTACCAAAGGTTTACCTGGTAAGCCAGGATTTATTCAGGTACTGAAAGGAAAGGTCGAGTGCAGAAGGAGAAATTGATAATGGTGAACAGAGGAGCATCATAACCTAACAATATAATGCTAGCTTTTTACTTGCTCCTCTTTTGCTGTATGTGTTGTTTGTGGGTGACTTAGTGGGAGTCCAAGTATAATCACCCTATAAAAATAAAAATGGTGAAGTCTTCCAGTAAAGATAGCTACCTTAGTTCTGACTTGAATGCAACCTCTCTGATCCAGAGAATAAGCAATTACACATAAAGATAAAAATAGAAAATAGAAATACATAAAAAATTTATCTCCCAAATCAAGACAAATATCTCTTGGATGAGAAGGAAGAAAAATACAAAGTGGTCAGCTCAGCTAAAACCATGAGCTGTAGACCTCTAAGTTTGAAAAAGACAGTGACAGCCCACAGGGAAGAAGAGACAGGAAACCAGGCTTATTACTTGGATCAAGAGGCTTTGGTGAAGCTCTCTCTCTTTTTGGATGAAGGACTGAAATATATTCCCATGGCAGTGGTTCTACACTGCAGGTACTTTTGCTCTCCCCATTCCATCACCCAGGGAACATTTGGTAATGCCAGGAAACATTCTTTTTTTTTAATTTTTTTTATTAGTTTTCTTTATTTTTGAGAGGCAGAGAGAGACAGAGTGCGTGTCCGGGAGGGGCAGAGAGAGAGGGAAACACAGAATCGGAAGCAGGCTCCAGGCTCTGAGCTGTCGGCACACAGCCAGATGCAGGGCCCAAACCCACGAACCGCGAGATCATGACCTAAGCCGAATTCTAACGCTCAACCAACTGAGCCACCCAGGCGCCCCATGCCAGAAAACATTCTGATTGTCAGGACAGGAGATGTAAAGATGCTACTCATATCTAATATAGAGATACCAGGTATTCTGTAAAACATTCTACAATTAATACACACACAAAGAGCCCCCTGCCCCCCACACAACAAACAATTGTTTGGGGCAAAATGTCAATAGTGCCAGTATATAAATAATGCATTACTGAGTGCCAAGCCTCAACAGTGAGAAACCTTGGTCTAAAGGCCCACTTTTAGTCACTTAATGTCGAGTGGCAGCAAAAAACACAGGCAGTCTCTCAACCAAAAATTAAGCCAAGTTGTCCACTGGCTCAGGGAATGGGTCTGTCAGTTCCGCAATATTGCTTTGAAGCAGGAGCCACACAATAAATAATGAGACTCGCTTACAGAGTGCAGTCCTGAAAGGCAAGCACTAAACCCATAGGAATGGAAGAGTTGGAACAGAAGAGATAAGAAACACCAATCCAAAATGACCCTTTCAATCAAAACTCAAAACATGTGAAGCAATGCTAAGAAAGCCAGAAAACAAAAATAACAATTAGAGTTATAAACACACTTAAGATAGGATTAGTTTTAAGGAAAAATGATAAAGATTTTTAAAGGGTACTTATATTCATTGACAGGGAATATAAGTATATAAATATCAAATAAAAAAACAAAGAAAAAATAAAACAAGAAGTTTTACAACAAAGAAATACAAGAAGAAATACAACAAAAATCCATGAAGTGGATTTTATACTAGACCAGACATAGGCACAGAGAACTGGGCTATAAAGGTGATCAATTCATTTAGAGCACAGAGAAAGGAGATAAAAAGAATTTAAAAATGTGAAAAGTCAGCTAGGGAACATAAAGGATAATCTTCAGGTTCCAATACACATCGTATAAGAATTTCAGAAAAAAAGATAAAAAAGGAAATGACTGAAAATCAGCATCTACAAAGGAGAGCTGAGAATTTTCCAAGAGTAGAGAAAAACACAAATCTTTTAACCAAAAGATATTCCAAATTTCAAGCAAGATAAATACAAACCTATTCTTAGCTAATGCCACAGCAAAACTGGAAAACATCTAGAAGGACTATAAAATGTTAAAACCAACAGAAAAGACCCTGTATAATCAAAGTAGATAAATTCATCCATGAGACAGCCAATAAAGATAAAATAATGTCTTTCAAATGTTTGAGGAAAATGCCTGATAATTTAGAATTTTATACCCACCTATACTATCTTTTAAGAGAAGTGAAATAAAGACTCTATGTGTACAAAGACTATAAGAGTTTATCTCCTGTATACCCTCTCTAAAATAAATACTAAATGCTAGTTTTTGTGAAGAAGAAAGACAGATAGAGGAAGACCCTTAGGATCCAGAATGAATGTGGAGTGAAAGTGTAAAGTACATATTTTTTTAACAAAAAACTGTCAGTTGCACATATTCATTCTCTGCATAATAATTAGGATACCAGTAAACTGGTACAAGACCCTAGCCTTTTCCATAAAGAAATCTCCTATAAACTCAATCAAAGAGTATGGTAGAAAGGTACCATATAGGATCTACCCAGAAATATTACAAGGCAAAAAAATAAAAGCAGAAAACACACATGGGGAAAAACAGTTGGAAAACACTCACTTAAATCTTGTGATCATGGATTTTGTTTATGAGTTTTAAATTTTTGAATAGTTCTTCAAATCTAGCACAAAGGAGATCTATAAGAGTTTGGAGAAACTATGGCAAGACAACAAAAAGTGAAAATTTGAACTTGCATAGATCCAAAAATAAGTGGAAGAAGCAAGTGAAATAACTGCACGATGACAACCACAAAAAGCCATTTGGAAGTTGCTCAAGAATAATAGCCATTGCTTAAAACATAGCAAAGGACAGAGAAAACATGACTGAGGCAAGTGAAGAGAATGAAACGAAAATAAAACATTAGAGAGATAATGTTATAGAGAGATAAGCAAATAATATCCAGCATAAGGTTAACTGGTATCTCCAAGAAAGAGGAGCAAAATAATAGAAGAAAAATACTTAAAGAAAAAGTTTCATAAATGAAAGAATTTAGTCATAAATTAATGCCTATGGAAATATTAATCTATAGCAACCAATAGAAAGACATAATCTAATAAAACTGCTGGGAGTTCAAAGATAAAGAATCCTTTGCTTGACCAACAGCAACAACAAAAAAAAGTCAAGTCATCAAAAAAGAGGTAAAAATTTAGGCAGGCCTCAGACTTTTTTGCCAGAGCAAGTCTTAATATGTGGAAACTATAAAGCAATGCCTACAAAGACTGAAGAAAGTATGACATAATACATAACCAGACAAACTGTGGCCCAAATATAAAGGTAAGAGAAAATTAATTTTTTAAAATGAAAAAACATAGTTCCCAAGAGTTTTCTACAGAAATTCCAGAGAATGAACAGAAAACCTATGGCACAAGAATGAATGCTAAGTATTGGATCCATTTTATCATAAAATTAAGATTAAAATAACATGGAGACTATCGTTACAAAAGAGAATATAACTGTATAATCCTCACTAATAAAGCTGATAGAAGGGAAGATGAGAGGCAGTCAATGTGGGCAGATTTCTTCAACTCTTATCACCAAGTATCAAAAGATATTTAGATACAATAGATTAAATAACAGTGGTATAAATGTATTTAAAGGCATCAGATAACATTAATAAAAATAATATATTCAACAAGAAAAATTGAGTGGCAACACAGAGATAAAAATGGAAAATTTTAAATTGTACTAATTCCAGCATTCTTATAGAAAGGAATTAATAAATACAGTTGTTGGTTCACAAACTGGACACAGAGGCCAGGAGAGATTGAAGACAGGGGCAGGTCACTGCAGACGGGAAGGTGGAAGTTTTAACAAGCGAGGGAACTTCCAAGGCTTATCTCACTCGGGCAGCCAAGAGACCAGTAGATTTCTACACCTACCACCAGAATCTTCAAAATTTATATACAGGGGCCCTAACAGGGTTCAGATGTTCTCAGGGACACATTGCTCTCCCAATGCCGTGACCCTGAAAGCAGTGGCTCTGGCTGCCGGAATGGTGGGCAGGGCATGCATCCAGAGACAGGGGAGGGGTGAGGAGACTCCAATTGCCAGCTTGCCCAGATCTAGCTTGAGGCTCAACCACTGTTCATGACCTCTTGATGACTTCCTCTATAGTTCATAACATAAAAAAGGAATTACTAAAGCAAAAATATTACATCTGGAAACATATATACACAGAAACACAAATCTTGTCAAGAAAAAGAGAATATAGGAGCAATAAAACAGAATTAAGAACAAATATATCTCTTAGATCAATAAATATACCGTATGTTTTATACATATAGTACAGTATAAGAGTACGTTAAAAGAGGAGTGCAAAGCAGCATTTAATTCCCTGCAAATTGAAAAGACATAATGTCCTAATCTGGGCTCCCCTGAAAAAGGGGCTGATACAGGTAGTTAATTTGGAGAAGTAATCCCAAGGATCAGGGCTGGAGGGCTGGGAAAGGTGAATCGGGGGGAAAAGGGTGTATTGTGTCATGGAACGGATTACCACTAGGACCTCTGCATAACCATGTGAATATACCAACTGTCTCTCCAAAACAGGGAAAAAGAGGATATTTATTCACGGTCTGCTGTCCTCCATTAGTCATGAATTTTTGCTGATGATAGTGGCTGAGCAGGTATGCACAGATACTTAGCTTCACGTCCCGGAGGAGGTGAGAGGCTGTCAGATCCACACACAAAGCCAGCTGCAGCCACAGCTGGAGTAAAAGGTGAGCCCAGGGAATGTGATGTAGGGCACAAGCTATGTGTGATACACACACCTAGAGGAAGCATCTCAGACAGGTTGAAAATAAAATAACTCAGCAAAGGCTTATTGGGTATTTACATGGGGGAAAAATCCAGACAAGGTTAAATTTAGGGTAAATATTATTGAAAGGGTACAATTCACAGGGAAGATCTAAAAATTACAAAAATATTTGCACCAAATAACACACAGCCACTATCAGAAAGCAAAAACTACAGTAAACAGAGGAGGAAAAGACAGAAAATAAAATCAAAATAAAATTCCAGGAACAATTTGAGTCCAAGAAGAAATCAAAGTGAAATAGGAAGAATATTTAGAACATAACAATTAAATAGAAAAAAAGGGAGAAAGTCTAAGAGTTACTTCAAAAAAAAGTAACTGGCCCAGGTGCTTTCATCAAGTTCTAACAAACTTTTCTTTTTGAGATATAATTGATATATAACATTATATCAGTTTGAGATATACAGCATAATGATTTGATATTTGTATATATTGCAAAATGACCATCACAATGTTTATTTAACATCTATCAACACACATAGTTACAAATACTTTTCTTGTGATAAGAACTTTTAAGATCTATTCTTTTAGCTACTTTCAAATACACAATATAGTATTACTAACTATAATCACCATACTGTACATTACATCCCCACGACTTATTTATTAAGAAACAGATACCCCCACTACTATGTCAACTATTCCAGATAAAAAGATTTAAAAAGGAAAGCATTCAAATAATTTGTATGAAACAAGTGTAACAACAGTACCAAACCTTGACAAAGATTGAACCCACAAAAAAGGAACCTACAAACCAACTCCTTTACAGTTATTGATGCAAGTGTCACAAAAACATTAGCAAACAGAATACAGGAGAATTTTCTATAATAATAAACCATGATACTATGCTTTCTTCAAAGGTTATAAAAATAGTTTAATATGAATCTGTTCATATAATTCACCATATTTCTTTTCTACTTCATGAATAGAACGATTCATACTAAACTACATAATTGCTGAAAAAACATTACAAATTTTAATGATTCTTCATAAGAAATTTTTAAAACAAAATATATGGTACTTCCATGTATGTGTGTCTATGTGCATATGTATTTGATAGGAAAAGAGCAAAACCAAATGTCTTCTTATGCATTTATGTTTAATATTGTTCTAGAAGAAAGATTCAAAAAATGAGGTTACAGGAAAAATGAAAGTAAGATTTATCCCTATTTGAATGAATTGTTAACTATTCATTATTGCTATTATTAACTAGAAACTCCAAAAACAATCATGTGAAAAGCTATTTCAAATAGCAAGATAAATTACAAATTTCACTAGGTAAAAAATAATATATAAAAATCAAAAGTTTTCATATATAAATACAAGTTAGCAGACATAATGGAAGAAAAATCAATAGCATCCAAAAAGATAAAATACCCAGACTAGAAAATGAATTTAACAAGAACTGCATAGGAAATCCATAGAAAGAAATCTGCAAAATGGTACTAAGGATAGGCTCCTGGGTGGCTCAGTCAGTTAAACATCCGACTCTTGATTGCAGTTCAGGTCATTTTCTTACAATTCGTGAGTTCGAGCCCAGCATTGGGTTCTGCACTGATGGCACAGAGCCTGTTTGGGATTCTGTCTCTCCCTTTCTTTCTGCCCTTCCTGACTTGTGCACACATGTGTGCTTTCTCTTTCAAAATAAATAAATAAACTTAAAAAAAATAAATAAAATGGTACAAAGGAATCACAAAAATACAGATGTATAGAATCATGTTCTTGAATACATATAAAGAAGATGTCAGTTTCCCGTGTTGATCTGTATTTAATGGAACTCCCTCTAAGAATACCAACAGTTTATTTTTCACCAGGCAAACTGAATCTGATATTCATATGAAAACATTAACAAACAAGAAAATCCAGGAAAAGTCTGAAGGAGTCATGAAGGGAAAATTTCACTAGCCTACACTAAACCTCATTATAAAATTATACTACTCAGCAATACTGATATGTGAGTAGACAGATCATCCAAATAGAATAGAAAGTCCAGAATTGAACCTAAAAATAACCTAATATAAGATAAATGTGGTATTTTCTTTCAATGAACAAAAGATGGACTACTCAATAAACTGTTTTGAGATACATGGTTTGCCTCCTGGATTCCTACCTCGCACCTACATAAAAAAAATAACTTTCAGATTGATCAAGGATTCAAACACCAATCTTGTAAGAAAGTACTACATGAAATTATGGGAGAACTGTTTTTCTATATAATTTTGGAAGATCTTTCTAGGTAAGATACAAAGCTTAGGAACCCTAGATGCAGAAATTAATAAATTTGACTCATCAAAAAGGTTTTTTAAAAATTATCTCCTAGGCAAAAAATACATGAATTGTATCAAAAGGGGACAACAGGTTGAGAGAAATATTTGAGTCTCATTTCACAAAGGCCTAATTTCTAATTTCTTTAACATAACTTGAGCATTTACAATTCCATAAGAAAATGATTAGTTATGGGGTGCCTGGGTGGCTCAGCCGGTTAAACCTCCAACTCTTGATTTCGGCTCAGGTCATGATCTCACAGTTTGTGAGTTCAAGCCCCACGTCCAGGCTCTGTGCTAGCAGCACAGAGCCTGCTTGGGACTCTCTCTCTCCCTCTTTCTTTACCCCTCCTCTGCTTGCACACGTGTTCTATCTCAAAATAAATAAACTTAAAAAACTAAATAAAGAAATAAAATGATTAATAATACACTGGAGAAATATACAGAAAATTAAACAGACAAGACATTAAAACAGTTCTTAAATGTATGAAAAATTTCTCAACTCCACTGAAGGAGATCAGAATATGTCACCCCAAATATGCCAACTTGGGCACATTGATTATTTTAGGCTGGAGACAAGTGAGAAACAGCAGGCATAGGAAGAACTTTCTGCCCTCTGCCAAAAAAGCAGGGTACGAACTTCCTGTAAGAAAGGTGTCTTCCCTGTACCAGGAAGAGGAGAGCCCTCTTACCATTAGAGATGAGGAGTCAATGCTGAGATAAGTCTGCACAAACAAATCTTATCAGAATAACCCTGATCTTACATATATTTTCCCCTCATATATTCTCATTTACTTCCTGGTCCCCCTTATATGTTTCCCAGTCACTTTCCTACAATTCATTGGCCTTAGAGGCCCAAACCCTCTTCTTTGTCTACTCACCTCTCCCCTGTTTATTGTCCTTTGTTAAAATGGTACATACACTCCCAAATCTAACTGATTTTTTGAGTTTTCACTTCTTTTCTGTGAAGCCCTCATGCATGTAAAAATATTGACATCAGTAAACACTGATGCCTTTCCCCTGTTAATCTGTCTTTTTTAAGTTTAGTTTGTAGGACCTAGAAACTAAACTAAAGAAAGTAGAGGAAAAGTTCTTCTCCTTTATATCACTCATAAGAAAAAAAACTAATTACAAAATGCCATTTTTACTTATCATATTGATCAAAATGAAAAAAAAAAGCCTTTGTTAACACACTGAATTATTGAAAAAGTAGTAAGTGGGTTAGCCCATGTATTGTTGGTGGGTGTGAATAATTTCAATAAAAACAACTTGGCCATCTCTCTTGAAATTAAAAATTAACACACCCATTTCCCTAGAAATGGTACTCCCAGAAACTGCCCCTAATGAATGTGTACATAGTGCAATTAATCATTTGCAAGATGATTCACTGAAGTATTGTTTGCAACAGAATGTTCACTAAGAGAGCAAACTAAATAAATAATATGGAAATCCTCTCATAAAATGGAATATCATTTAAAGTTAGACTGATAAGGACTGATAAGGAGAGATTCTTAGGATACATTTTAATTGAAAGAAAAATCAAGGTTCTGAGTAAAGAAAAAAAGGAACGTAGATATGTGCGCCCATATGTACATAGGCATAGAATATCACTGGAAGGGTCTACCAGAGCCAGTAAAAGTGGTTGCGGCCATTGAAGAAGCAGAGTTCTGAGGATATAGGTGGGGTATTTCAAAATTTGAATCATATTCATGCATTTCCTATTTAGAATATATCACATATGCTAATGTGTATTATAAATCTTTATGTGGTATTTTTGAAATGTGCTGAGCTACTGAGTCATTTTTTAGCGAATACACAGAGGAAACAGTCACCTCTTCTCCGTGTCTTCTCTAGTAAGAAATGATGTCTCCTTTTCTTTGCATTCATCATATGGTATGTGCTGTGGCAGCATCAGAAAGTATTACTGGTATTATGCTCACCTATATTCATGTCTGCTCAACCCCCTTTAAATCATAAGTTACTTGAGTCCATTCCTAGTGCCTTATTCATCTCTGTATTACCAGCATTCATCACAGTGCCAACACACAGGAATCTGTTGAAGTGACACATCCCTTGCCCTCATACTTTACATTAGAAGAAACTTTTGGGAGGGGGGAGAGTGCCACAGACAGGGACATATGGTGCAGCCCAGTTAGGCATGAGCTGCCCATCCATCCAGAAGAGATCTAACTGCCCTGTCCCCTTGGTTACCCTGACTGGTCACTTGACTATTCAGCTGCCCTTGTTATTGTAATCCCTCAGATGGCCATCTGCTCTGCTCACGTGGGAGAGCTGGCCCCAGGGAGAAGTGCTCAGCTGCCCTGCATCCTCAAATCAGGTCAATTACACCAGTGCTCCTTAATTGCTCATGACGGCTTGGCTATTGTGTATGAACCATCAGTAATTTCCAGTTCATTGTGGTTAAAAATTCTGGACTAATGAAGGTTCCAACCTGTCCCCCAGGGTCCCTGGCACCACTCAGCTTGTACATGTTGCACAGCATGCTAGATTCCATTTCACACCCTATCAGCCGCTGAATTTCAAGCTGAAGCCTAAGTTAAAATAAAACCATACCACAAAGGACACGGCAAGAAGTATCATTTAAAGACAATGATTCCTTCTCAGTGGAAAGAAACAGGGTGAGTACAACGATCCCGACAAGGGCCCCGATCGGTCCTCAGAGCAGCCGCCTGCACCCCTGAGCACAGGCTGTTAGGTGATGCTGCTGCTGTTTCATCTGAGGAATGACCAGTCCCACAGGTGAGCGATACGAATGACTTCCTGGTCCAAATTTAGGGGTTTTTGAAAAATTTCTGAGAAGTTAAATTATCCTTCCTAGACTTCTCATTTGAGAAACTCTGGTGTTCATTTTTCACCTTGTCCCGCTGTAAATGAATAATCTTCCTGAAAACTCACTACACTTTGAACAGTTGAGTTCCTTTTGTCTAGTGATGAACAAAGAAAAAGTTGATGGAAATGTCCCAGGTGGCACATTTGAACAGGCCAGATTTGTAACAAAAAACCAACCTCTTCTAGCTGTGTGATACTAAGAAATTTAAACCTTAAAGCTCTCCAACTTTTCTCTCTGCCCCCCTTCTCTCTGTATGATTATACATGTTAACAATATAATAATTATACATAATTATTCAGAATCACTTGCATATTGAAATACACTCTCAGGTCAAGGATTTCATTGATACTGTATTTGATAAAGTTAATGACATAGAGTGGATGTCCTGTCAACTTCACTTTCTCAGTTTTTAGACACCTATGCTTGGAGTTCATGTTCACAGAGATGCCTCTTCCAACATGATATTGCACTAAGCCAAAAGCCAGCCTTTTGCTGTCAACTCACAATACTGTAGCTGTTTTAGTTCCAACATTCTT
This sequence comes from Panthera onca, assembly GCF_046562875.1. Lineage (NCBI taxonomy): Eukaryota > Metazoa > Chordata > Mammalia > Carnivora > Felidae > Panthera > Panthera onca. Next base: position 23,248,386 of record NC_138351.1, read on the forward strand.
TCCTGGAGTCAAGGAATTACCCAACTAAAAGGGAACTTCAAGACCATCTTTCCAAAAACCCTCCCTTTAAGAAACTAAAGAATCCCAATAGGTTAGATGTGTTTCCCAGTCACGTGGCTTAATAGTGGTGATCACAGATCTAGCACCCAGGTCTCCTACATCCTTGGTTAAGCACTGTGAGCCTCACAGACCTTCCACATGCCCAAGAAACCCTCCCTCCCTTCTTTCCTCCTCCTCCTCCTTCTCCTCCTCCTCCCTCCTTCTTCTTCCTCTCTCTCTCTCTCTCTCCACACACACACATGCACACACACAGAATTTTCTAGTATTTCCATTACCAAATGAAATTGTACCAATTGAATTAAAATAATAAAATTAGTTCCTTCTTTTCTTCATTCAAAGGAATTTTTAAAACCTACTTCCCATGACATACTAAATGCAGTCAAGGGTTAAAACATGCTTTCAGGGCTGCCTGGGTGGCTCAGTAGATTAAGCATCTGATTCTTAATTTTGGCTCAGGTCATGATCTCACAGTCATGAGATGGAGCCCTGTGTCAAGCTCGTGGAGCTTGCTTAAGATTCTCTCTCTCCCTCTGCCCCTCCCCTGTTCTTGTGCGCACGTGTGCACACGCATGTGCTCTCTAAGAAAAAATAAAATTAAAAAATAAAATAAAACAAATGCTTTGCATAAAATTCAGAATATATTCAAATTCAGAAAGAATCACTGGCTTAGAAAAACTAAATGTCCTTTAGAGGTGAGATTACATTTAAATTATCCTCTGCAGAAAGTAAGTTAGTATATCCTGATGGATATTCAGAAAGAAGTGCCCACAACCTTTCCTGGTGATCTGTCTCTGTAGTATTATGGTGGAGGGAACTCTGAACCAGAAGTCAGGAGACAGAGTTTTGGCCTCAGCAATGGTTGCTTCTCACTCAAGGTATGACTCTGAAAAAGGAACTTCTCCAGCTCTCATCTGTAAATGAGGGCAGACCCTTCCAACTCTGCCTTGCTGATTTCTATGGCTGCATGGCCTTTACACCTTAATTTTATTTTTTATGATGCTTTTTTGCAGTTTCACACAGACAGTAGACACATGTCCAAAAAAAAGTAGATAAATAAAGGCTATAGGTTGTGATTCTAAAGTGATTAATTGAAAGTCATGCTTGTTTTGTTTTTAAAGTAATCATTCCAGCAGTTGTCTTTAGGTAAGCATTGTTCTGTAAGCAATTATCTTAAGAAGCAATATGGTCTCAAGTCAGTTAATACAGCACATGTAAAACCTCACTACCTTATCCTAGAGCATCCTTTCTTTTTTAACACTGTTTTGTCTACATCATTCCATTTATTTGTCAGATAGGCCATAATTTGTGATTGTTCCTCCAAATCAAAACACTACTGAAAGATGACAGGTCATCACTGGGGGTGCATCAAATTAGTGGCCTCAGGCTTCAAATATACAACTAACCTTTGAACAACACAGTTTTGAACTGCATGGATTCACTTACATGTGGATTTTTTTTTTTTTTTTTTGATACAGGTATTTCATGTTTGGATATTGAGTGTTCAGAAGTGCTGGTTAGAACAAAGAATCAGACTTCCTTGCCTAATAATTGTGTTATTTGTTCACATAGTGGTAAATGTCAGTATTTTTTTCTTAGTATTACTCTTATACAGGAGAGAAAAAAATCCCTAATGGGCAATCAAAAAATTCTGACTGTGCTTCCATTTAAAAATACTACCTAGCAGATCCTGACATACCTTCCTCTGATTTAAATGCTAAAATATCAATGTAGAAAAGAAAAAGAAAATGTTAAGATAGATAAACTATTGCCAGAATTTGAAAGAAAATTCAAAGAACATTATCACCAAAGGAATTTGAGAGAAATATAACTAGGCTTCACCTCAGAAAACAATCCATCTTGATAAAAACAAAAAACAAAAAAAAAAAAACAGGGGCGCCTGGGTGGCTCAGTCAGTTAAGCAGCCGACTTCGGCTCAGGTCATGATCACGCGGTCCGTGAGTTTGAGCCCCGCGTCGGGCTCTGTGCTGACAGCTCAGAGCCTGGAGCCTGTTTCTGATTCTGTGTCTCCCTCTCTCTGACCCTCCCCCGTTCATGCTCTGTCTCTCTCTGTCTCAAAAAAATAAATAAACGTGGGGCGCCTGGGTGGTTCAGTTGGTTAAGTGGCCGACTTCGGCTCAGGTCATGATCTCGCGGTCTGTGAGTTCGAGCCCCGCGTCGGGCTCTGTGCTGACAGCTCAGAGCCTGGAGCCTGTTTCAGATTCTGTGCCTCCCTCTCTCTGACCCTCCCCTGTTCATGCTGTGTCTCTCCCTGTCTCAAAAATAAATAAAACGTTTAAAAATAAATAAATAAATAAACGTTAAAAAAATTAAAACAAAAAACAAAAAACGACTTTTTGTATCCCATATCATCTGACCCTTGATTTAAAGATGAAGGGAACAAAATGATAAAGTTAGCAGTCATCCATATACTTAGTAGATGCTGCTTTCATTATTAATTTCTTTTTTTTTTTAATTTGAGAGACTGTGCAAGCAGGGGAGAGGAGCAAAGAGAGGGAGAGAGAGGCTCCACACTCAGTATGGAGCCTTATGTGGGATTTGATCCCATGACCCTGGGATCATGACCTGAGCTGAAATCAAGAGTAAGACGCTCAACAGACTGAGCCACCCAGACTCCCCATTAATATTTTTCTTAAGTAAACATTCACATTCCTTTTGGGGTGAGGAAGAAGTTCTGAAATTAGATAGTAGTTCTTGTTGCACAACATGGTGAATGTACTTAATGCCACTGAACTGTGCACTTTAAAATGGTTAAAATGGTAAGTTTAGTGTTATTTGGCCACAATAAAAATAAATTCATTAATAAATAACTTCACACAGAAAAAAGGAGTAAAGTAAAGCCCCATGGACCCATCACCCATCTTCAACAATTATTAACCCATAGCCAATATTTCATTTAAATCTTTATTCCTTCCATTCCACACTGCATTATTTTGAAAAAATACCAGGCAGCATATCACTTCATCCATAATTATTTCCAAGTGTTTCTCTAAAAGACAATAATACTTTCTTAAAACATAACTGTTATCATGCCTGAAACTAATAATAATTCCTTGATAATCAAATATTCAATCAGGGTTCAAATTTCCCTCTTTGTCTCACAATGTTTCTTGATTTCAAATGTGATTCAAACAAGGCCACGCTATTTACTATGTCTCTTTTGTCACTTTCAAGTGTAGATTCACCACTCTTTCAAAATTTCCTCACAATTTAATCACTGAACAAACTGGATTGTTTGTCCCAAATATCTCCTGACGTTCTGAATTTTGCCAAGTACATCGTCATAGTGTTGGTTTACATGTTCTCACATCCCTTGAGTTTCCAGAGCACTAGTAATTCAATCTAGGGGCTCAAGCAGATTGTAGTTGGATATGTTTCATAAGAATACTTCAATGTTGTGTTACAGAATCCCACCAGGAGGCATGGGTGTTTGGCTTTCTCTTTTTCCATCATTTAAGACTGACCCATGGGTTTAAATGGTATCAGTCATAGCCACCCTTAATAATTCTCCATAAGTTTTTTTACCTAATAGTCTTAGCAGCCAGTAATAATATCGCCTATATCTATCACTTCCTTATAGGTTGCAAAATGGCATACTTTAATTCTATCATTCTTTCTCCTTTGATTAGCTGTAATGCAAAGATGAAGAAAGAATTACTTCATCAACTATTAGGATCCACTTAGACAGAGTGACAGGAAAGGCAGGATACATACTTCATTTCAAGGCAAGAGCACTGTCTCAAAAATCTCCAATCAGACTTGTCAGAGAGTACAAATGAGCCAGTCCCTAAGAATTACCAGAAATACCTGAGAGGGGATGGGTCTTGGGGTAGAGGGTGTCAAACAAGCAGCTGGAATTCCTGCTCAAACAGGGAACACATCCTACCGAAATTTAAATAACTGCTGTTAAAATAACTCAATTAGTATCCATAGACTCATGAGGCACAGGAAAATTCAAGTTACATTAGATTTTAGTACAATAAATTAGTAGGGAAGGGAAAAATTATGTATTGGACTAGGACAATTAAAATGGTTATTAAAAGTATGTATTAAATTCGACTGGGACAATAACAAAAATACTTGGGAGTTAAAAAATATACTATCCTTAGCTCACATGTTACACCAAACAGCACCAGTGAATTAAAGAACTAAATATAAGACATGAAACCAAAGAAGCATGGACTTCTTAGTGAATATTTATCTGACTATACAGTAAAATTTCTAAGCCTAACAACAACAAAGGGAAAAACCACAGCGCAAAAAAAAAAAAAAGAATATTATATTTTATTTCACATGAATTTTAATGTTTGTCAACTGTAACATAAAAGGTAAATGACAACTTGGAAAAAAATGAACAATATGCTTAATATATAAGAACTCTTATTGGGAGAGTCAGTAAGAAAATGGTAAACATTATAGTAAAATAAGATATGCATAAGTCATTCAGAATGAAGAAACAGATGCAAATTAAATCACAATAAAATTCTATTTTTTCCTTTAAAATTGAAACCAGGGGCGCCTGGATGGCTGAGTCAGTTAAGCATCTGACTCTTGATCTCAGCTCAAGTCATGATCTCATGGTTTGTGAGTCTGAGACCCACATCTGTCAGTGAAGAGCCTGCTTGGGATTCCTTCTCTCCCTCTCTCTCTGCCCATCCCAGTGTGCACGTGCTCTCTTTCTCTCTCTCTCTTTCTCAAAATAAATAAACTTAAAAAAATTAAAAAAAAATAAAATAAAATTGAAACCAATTTTTCCCCTTATGTTAAAACCTAGCATAGGATGGGGCGCCTAGGTGGCTCAGTTGGTTGACTGTCCGACCTTGGCTCAGGTCGTGATCTCACAGTCTGTGAGTTCGAGCCCCGCATCGGGCTCTGTGCTGACAGCTCAGAGACTGAAGCCTGCTTCAGATTCTGTGTCTCCCTCTCTCTCTCTGCCCCTCCCCTGCTCATGCTCTGTCTCTCTCTGTCTCAAAAATAAATAAAAACATTTTAAAAAATTAAAGAAAAAAAAACCTAGCATTGGAACTGGTACAGGAAAAAGAAAACCCATGCTCCATTTTCACATATCAGTAAAGGAAATCACACATCAGTAAAATTTTTATGAAGAACAACTTGGTAACATGGATGAAGGGTCTTAGAAATATTCTTACCCTTTGAGCCAAAACATCCTTTACTACAAATTTAGAATTTCTTTTAAGGATATAAATAGAGACATACATTCATATTCGTTACAAAGTTGCTCCTGGCAAATTTGGAAGACTTGGAAACAATTTAGATAAATAGTGCAATTATGAGATGAAAAACCATAGAGCTAATAAAAACGTTTTCAAAAATATTTTAAAACGTGTGAAAATCCTTCACTATATAATAATAAAGAGAAAAAATAAGGTTCAAAATTATTTCCATAGTCTGAATCCAATTTCATGTACATGCGCATATATATATACATAAGTATATATACACACTTACAAGCAAGTATAAATGTATGTCTACATACATACCTATATGTCTACATACACATACACATATATGTAAATACGTATTTATATATATATATATTGTATGTGTGTGTAAGTGAGTGAATAGATTTGTTTTCCTTCTGTATAAATTTTGTTTGGTTACATATTTCCTAATGAAACATAACTTTATAATCAAATTAAAGAAAAATTAATATTATTTTAAAAGAAATTTCTTGTTCGACTCAGCTGTTGCATCTACGTACATTCATTTCATTGCCATAAATTTTGAAAACATTTTCTATTATGTGCCAGATACTGTCACTACTGGGATCCATGGTGAAAGGGGCCTGGCAGTTATACAATACTTGAATAAGTTGCTGACCGTTCCCTTCTGGAAGTCACATGCGAGTGAAAAAGATCTTTACAAAACTAAGTATGGTTTTATTGTACTCAGTGCTCTAAAAGAAGTATAAACCAAGAGTGTTGTTGGTATTTAACGTGAACAGGGTCATTCACTACTAAGAGACAGAAGTTATCAATTCCGTTCTTGCTGTTATACGGTCCTGGTTTTCTCTTGAGTCATCCCTACCTTCTTAGTGCAAAGGGTTGCAAGAGTTCACGATTTTCCCATTAAACATGAGAAATAGTCACCAGCCATGCTTGTCTTTCTCAGCCTCTCTGCCCTGTTCCACATCAGCTAGCATCAGGTCCCAATCCAAACCAACCTTGGAGGTTTTGCTCCACGAGTTATGTGGGCAGAGTTAATGGAGCTATCACTTGCTCTTGTCTGCAAACAAGGAATGATGGATGGCTATCTGCTAAATGTATTGAACTTCAGTCCAAGAGAGTTGCTCCTTAGCATGCAAGAGAAAGAGAAAAATTAGATTTCTCATTTCTTCATTCACCTCCTGCATTCCAGGAATACTTGTCCTCTCTTCCCTTCTCATGCTAGTCACCAATATAACTAACAAGTTCCTCAGTGTCAACCCACAGACATAGGTTATTTAATGCAGTGCTCTTGTTCCTTCATTCCACAAACATTCATTGAGAGCCCATTACATGGCAAAGCTCTGTGCTAGAAGCTGGAGATACAAAATGAATAAATAGGGCTGGTACTTGGGCACTTGTGATATAGTGGGAGAGAGACATTAAGACAAAGCACTGAAATATACTATTGTAGGTGTTCTAATAAAACATACAGAGTCACAATTATAAACCTCTTTTATTGAGAACTTGCTATATAAGTTCTACCTCACATGCATTAAAAACATTCACTCCTTTGCAACATCCCTATGAGACGGTGAGAAATTAAACCAACATACTTTCCTGACCCTGTATTCTGGGACAATATTTTCCTGCTTGTATGCTAAAAATACTGAAACCAAGCAAAAGGAAGTACTTTTGTTCCATGAAATCTTTGTTCTTGGAAGATTAGACTGAGCCTATTAAAATAGTTTACTTATTAAGACTAAAGGTGTTCATCGGGGCTTGCTTTAAGATTTTTGCCTTACCATGGCTACCAACTCAAAGTTATTTTATCATAGACACTGCCCAATCCCAATCAATATTCTTCCTTGAAAGCTCCATCTTAAAAATCACACAGCTCCGGCCCTAAAACACTGTAAATATCATCCCCTCACTCCCCCATTGCAAGATGTTACTAAAAGTCAGTCACGCTGGCCTTCCTCCCTTACTTAGTAGGGAGGAAGCTTAGCTCTGCTTGACCAGCAGTCTTTCTCAGGATCTACTGAAAGATCAATGATCAGCAATTGAAATGACTCACAAGTCACCATTTCACAATTGTGTAAGGATAGACTCTAATCTAAACCTTACAATCCTGTCCATTCTGCCATTTACAGTGGATTAGAAGAAGTGATATTTTAGTGGAAAGTATGTGAGGGAATGGCGCAACGGAGGTGTCACTTAAGCTGAGTTTCAAAAGCCAGATAAAGTATTCATCTGACTTTCAGGAGAGACAATGATATTTGTGTGCAAGGAGACGGAGGCATGAATGTGTAAGGTAGGTTAAGAGAATTTAATTGCAGAAAGAGTACGTGCTGGAGTGGGGGTGTTAGGAAATGAGGCCGGAAGCATAGGTGGGGCCAGATCACAGAAAGTCCTATTTGCATCCTACGAATTTTGGTTTTACCTTGTAGGCAAAGAGAAAATGTGGAATTAGTATTTTTTTTAACCAGAGTGACATAATCAGTTTTGTGTTTCTATAAAGACTATTCTGGCATTGATTTCAAAGGATAAGTCAGGAAACCAGGCGACTCATTGGGAAGCATTTCAGTAATCTAGAAAGCATTCTGGCTGGTAACCCGGATGATGTCGGCAGTAGGGGGATATAGAGGATGGGACATATGGAAGAGACCAAGGCCATAAGATTTGATCATTAATGAGATGTCGTTAAGGAAAATGAAGAGCTTGGGATGACTCCAGGTTTCTAGTTTAAGCTAATGGGTACAATTTCAAAAATGGAAAATCCGAGGAGAAAATCTTTCTTGGGAAAAAAATAAAACAGGTATCTTCAGGTCTAGACATATTTTTTAGACATACTGAGTTCCAAGTAACTATGGACTATCTGGACAGGAAGTTGGATAATGATGGGGTCTCACAGAGGTCATATAAAAATACTCTTTCTTCTCTGAGCAAATTTTAAAAAATAGAAGACAGGAGTAAGACTGATGAGAAAGTAAAATATTATTACCTTTTCTACCGATAGAGGCCAAGAAAGAAGATGTGGCTTTAGGATCGTTAGCCAAAGGAGCCTGCTAGCACAATTGCACATACACAGGTGGGCACTCTCACCCTGCTATTGGCACTGAGGTCCATGAGTCGGGCAAAGAAGCTGAGAAGGGGTAGTCACACGCGTAAGTTAGAAAAGCCAAGAGAAAGCGATATCACAGAAGCCAGAGCAGGGAATTAGTCAGAAGGATGGAGGAAACAGTGTTAAAGATGGCATAGGTCTAGCAGGATGCAGCCAGAGAAAGATACGATGCAACTGGAAATTCAGAACATGGCAATCTGAGAGCAGCAGTCTAAGGGCTAAAAAGTGAGTATTCTTCTAATCTTCAAGGCTATGGAGGTATTACAAAACCTTGGGACTCGCACAGGGAAGTTATAGTAGAATATATGGAATGACAAGGCGAGGATCTTGGCTAATTCTTACAACCTTCTCTCATCTATTACATCCTCCCAAGACAGAAAATTTGGACAAAAATTGATAACCAGCTCTCCTTTTGTTTTTTTTTTTTTAATTTTTTAATGTTTGTTTGTTTTTGAGAGAGAGAAACAGAGCCCAAGTGAGAGAGGGGCAGAGAGAGAGTGAGACACAGAATCGGAAGCAGGCTCCAGGCTCTGAGCTGTCAGCACAGAGCCCGATGCAGGGCTTGAACTCACGAGCCATGAGATCATGAGATCATGACCTGAGCTGAAGTCAGATGCTTAATCGACTGAGCCACCCAGGCACGCCCCTCCTTTTTCTTGTTTAGTGGGTAAGATCAAATGGTTTATAAGATTTGGTACCAAGCTGCTTCTAAAGCTCTAAGCATTTATTTATAATAGTGAATGGATAATACTAGAAAGGAAAAGTTCCCAGAAGTGCTTCTGAAAGAGACAGAGAACAATTTGAGAAAGATGTTAATTACAGAAGGCTCTAATCATGACATTCTCTTTGTTCCAAGACATGTACCCTCTCATTGTTAGTTTGGAAAAATGTCTAGCCTGGCATACAAGTACCACCCTGATCCAACAGTCCTCTACTCCCTCCCTGCATTCCTTCATCCATCCTATTTTCCAGCCTAGGGGTAAGCAAACAAAAGCAGGGGCCCAAAATGAACTTCCACCTGTTTTTGTTAGAAAAAAAAAAGTTTTATTGGAATCCCAGCAACACCCATTCATTTAGGTACTGTCTATGAGTATCTGTAACATAGACTATATGGTGTTCAAAACCAAAATATTTGTTATCTGGCCCTTTACAGAAAATGTTTGCTAACCCAACAGAATCTAGCTTATTCTTCCCCATAGATACCCTTGATTCCCTCTTTCTTATCTTTCCTTTTTCTATTCTCACTTTGTGGAATCCCCTTCAAGTGCTACATATCCTTCAGGAGCTAGCTTTTCAGAATGCCATTTCTTACATGAAGAGTTCCCTGACGCCCCTCTCTCTGGAAGGTATTTCTGCTGTTTCTGAATTCCCATTACAGCTAGTGTCTGGCATGTGTTGGGGGATCAGTAACTGGTGAGTGAATGGAAAAAGGGGTCTATCTCAGAGTATTATCTCTACTGCCTCTATCTTGAGGGTAGGTCAATCTGATACTTCTCAAAGTACTGAACAGGGTACCTTGAACACTGTAGGACACAATGAGCATGTACTAAATGAAGGACTCAGAGGCAGTGGCAAGAATTTGTTAGAAGCTCCCACCATTCCAAATTTGGGATGCTTGGCCAAGGTAAACACAGATTCTGAAATCTTTGCAGGGCCCTCACAGCATTAGCTTTTATAGGATTTCTGCAATGGAAGCATTGCCTGCTTTTTATTTTCCTCCCTGGGATTTGAAACAGCTGAGCAGGAATCATGTGACAGAGGAATGAGAATTAACATTTGGGAGCTTGAGACTCACAAGTGAGCTGAAGAGTCCGGGGAGATATGAAATATGCCAGATCCTCATGGGTCATGAATCTACAAACAAAACCAAATTACCTTTGGTTTGCAGTATGCAAAGCCTAAAACTACAAACGAAGACCTGAGGTTTTTTTCTTTTTTTTTATTTTCTAATTATAAAATACATAGAGGATAACATTTACTTTCTTAACCATTTTTAAGTATCCAGGTCAGTGGCATTAAATACATTCACATTATTGTGCTGCCATCACCATTATCCATCTCCGCAATTTTTTCATTTTCCCAAACTGAAAAATTTAAGTTCAACACTTGATTGACACACTTGGAATCTGGATTTTTCTCCGATGTTATCATGGACAGTCTGTGGCCTCATCAATTCATCAACTTAGGTCACTTGGTGACTCTTCCCAAGTATAACTCAAACATACAGAAAACGAATTAGCTGATTATGCAGAAATAAAAATTTCTACAATGAAATTTTAGAAGAAAATTATTCGGTGTGTTAGAACTCAAAGGCGATTCAAAGGGTTACAAAGCATCCACCATTTTCTGATGGGTAGGTTTGGGGTTGTTTGTTTTCTTAAGTACTGAACAGAATTATTAAGAAATATATTTTATGCAAGCATCTGTTCCTTTTCCATACAAAAACATGAAAAATACTACTCCTCATATCATTCCCAGTGCCCAGCTATACTCATTTCCTGTTAACAGATGCTCCCATGTGTCCAAACACATTCCCAAGAGGGGATTCTGTATCTTCCATCCGAGCATTTCCAGTAACACGATCTTCTCGGCTAACATGGCAATCGCTGCAGGGTGTCCCACAAGGGGGCCACTCCTCACCTTATAATGTCTAACCACTGGAGTGTCCGTATGGTGAAGATTGATTTACAACCCAAGGTGTCTGGTCCCCGAGGGCCACTCACTTCACTCCAGCCTTCAAGAATCGTATTTCACAGTCCCAAATAACCCATTTGGGTAAACAATCAAATTGAGCACCAGAATTGCCGAGGGAGCAGATTTGGCAGCCAGAGAGCCGGGATGGGCAGCTTTGAGGCTTGGAGGCCGGGTGGATGTCTCTGGAGGTGGCACCGACACTGAGCCAGGCTTCTTGATTGGCAAGCACTTGGTTTCTGGTCCAAGTGTTTTCATCAGACAAGTCCAGGGGTTAACCACACTCCAGGCTCCAGTCCTCAATCCAGAAAGGCCGTGTCTTTAACACAGAGGACCAAATTCTGAAAGGAGCATGTTGGAGAAGTTTTCAATGGTTTTCAAGAGCTAGGGGTCTGTGGGCAGGCCCTAGGCAATTTGCACGCACCATGGGGAGAGAAGGGGCTTCCCATGCCGACACCTGGTGCACGAGCTGCACAGACTGGAGCATGGCACCTTTTAAAAAGTCACCCAAACTTCAGGGCTGGTGCAGGACAGGCTAAGGAAGTGCCTCAGAGTGCTCCATGGGCCGCCAGGGGGAAGACTGAGCTGGCGCCAGTCTGTCAGTCTGCCAGTCAAGATCCTAAGCTCTCTTCAGTCGAAACAGTTTTATATGTGTGTTATAATGATTAAAGAAGACAATTCGGCTGACACAAACAAACTGTATTTAGCACTTCATGAAGTGGACAGTCACCATCCTTAAGGGTCCAGAGAATTGTAAATGGAGCAGAAGGCAGGATGCTTTTGTACGGTAAAGAATAAGGGGCAAGGAAGTAAGTATAAAGCCCAGAGTTGGCTTGGCATTTGGGAACTGGATCACTGGTATACTGCATTTCTTGTCAATCGGCACATTTACAGGGACAGGAAAGTTATCTAAGTTTTGGTCAGCTGGCATGGCATCCTGGGCAGGAGCTGCTCTATCTTGGGGCTACAAAGTTTTCTATATATATATATAGAGAGAGATATAGATATTGATATGGATATAGATATCGATAGACCTATCGATATCTATAGATCTATCGATATCTATATCCATATCGATCTATATAGATATCGATAGATCTATAGATATCGATAGATCTATAGATATATCAATATAGATCTATCGATATCTATATATAGAGAGACAGAGAGAGAGAGGGAGAGAGAGAGAGAATGTGTGTGTATATATATATACATATATATATATATATATATATATATATATATACATATATACACATTCTGTATATATTTTTTTTAATATTTGGGGAAATGTATTTAAGAGTTCTTCTTTTTTTAAAAGACTCTACTGGCTTAAGAAACAAAAAACAAACAACACCCTCTGACGAGAAAACAGACACTTCCAGAGCAAAAAGACCGGGCAAGTTCATACCTACCGAGTGAGGGCCAGTGTTTGGAACCTGTGTCCTCCTAACCCCTGGATCCCTGCTTTCTCTCTACCCCACTGGCTGCTACACTGTGTACCCTTTAACTTCAAAACACAGAGTGGCTAAGCCATTTACAACGTTCTGGTCTCAATTCTCATTCAGCGTGAACAGCAGGAGAAAATGAAACCTTTGAAAGAAGCAAAAAGGATCTGCCTGTGGGCATCCTGAAAATCAATGGCTGACCCAGAACAACCGTGAACATGCCCGGCCCAGGATCCAGTGCTCTTTGCACTGAACTCATTTTCACCTGCCCACAAACCCCTCACTATCTTTCATATTTCTGGTTCCCGCTTACTCAAGATGTACAAGGTGCCCGGGGAAATCCTAATGCCAGAATTTCTCCCAAATTATCCCTACACCTGGGCGCCAAAGAGCTCTGGGATTTCAGTGCCTTCCCAGCTAGTGTTATCTTCAAATGCAGGCTTGTTATAATTGAGAGACTAGGCCCTTGAGACAGAATATCTTCCCCTTAGATGCTCTTGCTAAAGCCCTGAGTAAACTTCCTGAATGATTAGTACTCAATATCATGGTCAGCAACTTGGAACAAGGAGGAGATGCTTCATAACAGTACTGCTCTGTTCTTTCAGAAAAGGAAAAATCCTCATATATTTCCAGGTTCTTTGCACCCCATCATTCTCACAAGTCCAAGTACCTTTTTTCCCCAGATATTTGAGGAGATGTATTGATCTAACCAGCCAGTAGGAGGCAAATTATGTCACCCCAAACATCTTTTCTTTCATTCATATAAATGATAAAAGGATTCAAAACACCAGGACCCAAGGAAACAATGAGGAGAGTCCAATTCTTTTCTTTTTACAGTTGGGTAAGCTGGGCATCTAAGTAGCTTGCAGTAGAACCCACTTCCCAGTCCTGGATCTTGCTACCAAACTCCATGACAAGAGAAGGGAGATACTATATCTCCCTGGGAGATATATTTGCCTGGGACCATCTTAGGGGAAGACGGATGTCATCCCAGTGTAGTTACTAACATTGCCTCTGTCACTCTCAGAAGTGTTCCAAAGAAGACAGTAAATGACATGGTCACATCTCCTAACTACATGCATCCACTGGGTTTATCACTAAGATGGCTGAAGCCAGTGGAAAGAAATCAGAGAGCATACATAGCACTAGCACTTGGACTGAGCACCCAGAAAAACCCACCTGTGAACCCAAACCTTGTGTTGATATGTGTGCTCCTCAAATTCTCAGAGACACCCATGATCTAAAGTAGGTGAACAATCACTAACCCAGTTTATGGCCCCACTCACTGGGCAACCATGCCAGGAGACAGCCAGCTGGGCAGCCTCCCTGCTTCTTTCCTTCTCACTGCACCAAACCATTCCCATGAAACCCAAACCTTTCCAAATGAGTTTGGCTCTTGTTTTAGTTTTTGTACTAACTCCCTAGGGCCACTGGCTTTGGCAGAATTCTGTTAGGTTTGTCGTGTTTCAGAAGGATAATGATGAAGAATTATAGAGGGTGAGAGAGTAGGAGTAGGAGGGGGAGAGAAAACAGAGTGGAAGGGGGAAGGGAAGCAGGAGGAGGAGGGGGGTGGGGAGGACAGGAGGAGGAAGTATTGTTAACAACAAGACCACTGGGACAATCAGCCATGGGAATGATTTCAGTTTAAGCAACAAAGACTGTTTTGTTTCCTGAGCTCTCAACTGAGCAGCATTTGGCTGCAACAGAAGAAAGGGATCCCTGGGGAAAGGCGGGGGCTGGGCATTCAACTGCCTCTCTTGTCACCACAGGCTGTCATCTTGTCAGGAGCCCATAAACCAGGCAAAGCTGGTTCAGTCCGCACCAGGGGGAAGGCCACTGAAGAAGACCTGAGATCCTGCAGGTGTTTGGGGTGATGTTGCTGGGGTCTCTCTCCTTCCTCTGAACCTCCCCCTGGGAGATCCACCCTCCTAGAGATCCTCCTGCCTGGTCTCCCACAGACGCAAAATGCGGTTCGGGCCACTTGGGACATTAAAAATCCTGAGGCAACTCGCAGGGGGTGAGAAAGTAATAAGAAGAGATGGGCTTTTAACCACAGAACCCAGGAGCTCCCATCTTCCTTCCAACACGAAGCATGACCATGTTCCTCTCTCACCCTGCTTCCTTCAAAATGAAAACCAGTGCTCACTTGAGAAATGGGGACACAGTTTCCCACTGGAAGGCTGGTTCTGAGGGTCAGGGACAAGATAACAGTGTGCTCTCATCACATCTGACACCATGGCACTAAATGGCAGCTCTCGTCAGTGCTATTAAAGGGCTCTGCATTTGATTCGTAAAGAGGTCTGAGTTTTTTTCAGAAAGAAGTAAATGGCTTCCTAGAAAGAAGCATTACCCCTCAGTCACAGGAAGACTGTTTTAAAAATTACGTGCATTCAGGCAGGTGTCTGAAGCAACAGTAAGCCCTGGTCTCGCAGAGAAGCCCTTCCAGCATGCCCCATTCCACAAATGAGCATGTCTGAACTCACAAAACCACCTCTGTAATAACGGAAGTGGAGAAATGTTCACATCGTGCTGGCCTTGCACCCACAAACCAGTATTGTAAGGAAGGGCCCGCGATACACAGCCCATGTAAGCCCCCATGTGAAAGGGAGAATCTCCCTAAAGAAAACTCTGACAGCAGGGCAGGGTGTCTGTCTGCCTTAAACTTGAGAAATCCAGGGCAGATGAGGCAGGTGTCCCCTCTTTGAAGTTAGGCCAAGAATCGAACAACTTTTTCTTCTCCTCCCATCTGCCTACTGTCCCTCTCACTTGTTTTTCAGACCAAGTGCATTCAAACCCCAAAACGGAGAGCTGGCACACTACTGCACGCTGTCTTTATGGAACACCCTGCTCCCCGATGCCTTTGGCTAGCAGAACGGATTCAGAGCCACCCTCTCTGGAGCACCATTCGTTACCGCTCTGAACAGGCTGGGACTTGCTTTCAAAAGGCAGCTGGGCCTGGGGACCATGTTTCACTTCTTGACACCATTAATTGGGTTATGAGTCAGAGTCGTAATGAAGACAAGTTCTGGTGTCTCCTGCAACTGTCCTGGGAAATGCAAACGCACAGGCCCAAAAGCCACAGAGGGAGGGAGAAACGGACAGATTTGCTTTGTTTATCAGGCCCACATGGTCACCAGATAAATGGTCAGTGTCATGGGACTCCTCTGTGGACAGACCTACAGTTTTTTCTGCTGCTCCCAGAGGCCCCGAGATGTCACAGTCCCTCACCCAGAGTGCCTCATTAGTAAGAGGAGGAAGTAGGAGGAGGCACATGTGAGTTCAAAACAAACTACAGAAGGAGGCTTAGGGGAAGGAGTATTCTAAGAACCCATGATGGTAAACGTGAGGCAAGGCCTGGTCTTGCATGCAAACCAGGCCACTGCATGTTCAGGAGCGAGACCCGCTCTCTCTGTGAAGGCAGAAAAAGGAGAGGGAGCAGCAGCAGCAGGCCACCCTGAGGAGCAAACCCCAGAAGGTTTGGGTCAAAACAAACGGCCTGGGCTGACCAACCTCGCAGAGGGCAGTACGCATGCAGGCCTGCAAGTGGCCAGTTAGGCTGCACAGCACGTGCAGGCTGACAAGTCTATCGCCACAACGAATTCACAAGTCCAGTTACATTTATAAGACTGTTGGCCTCTCTCCTGTGTCCCCGCATCTCTATCAGACTTCCTTTCGTCTTTCGGGTTGCATGTGTGCAGCTCCAGCTGCAGTCGCACTAGGATTTTAAAATCCCCTGGTCTGTTGAATTGTTGACAACTAGCAGGAGGCTCGTGCACAGTTCTTCAGAGAGGATGCGTCATGACATCATCCACGGTAGTTACAACAGACACCATCCACAGATTCTCCCTCAAGTCCTTCGCTTCAGGGCAGTTTTATAAATCCCAGCATTTTACAAACCAAACTACAGAAAGGCACAAGATCAGATGAAGAGTAACTTTCTAAGACAAGTATCTGGGAGCCTCCTGCAGGGGCCAGGAGGGGACACCGGTGTGCCTCTGTCTGTATAGACACCTGGTTCTGGGGGCACGAGAAAGCTGAGGGAGGAGGTGAGCAGGAGGGTAAGCCAGGCCCACATGCTGCCCCAGGGAGTTTGGGCAGCAGAGAGAGAGAGGGGAGGGTTTATGTCTTTGAGGCCGTATACTTAGTGGTTCATTCTGAGTACTGTGCCGTCAGATTGCCTGGTTCCAATTCAGCTCTGTTATTTGTGTCCTTGGGCAACTTCCCCAACCGCTCCTGCCTCCTTTTTCTCTTTTGTGAAATGGAGAGAATGAAAGTACCTGCCTCACAGGATACTTGTCAAGGTTAGAGGAAGTAATACATGTGATGTGTGTAGAACGATGCCTGGCACAAAGTAATTGCTCAATACATGTTAGCTCTTATCACTAATATGACTTCTCCAAGCATGTAATCACGTTGACTTCGTTATCTCCAAGGAAATGGAAAGTCACAGGCTCTTCCCCTGAACAGAATGGAATACCAACCCAAACAGGCCGGACAATCTGACAATCTGGTAGCACCAAAATTGCCTGTTGCCTCCACTTTCTCACTCAAAACACTAAATAGAGGCTTTCTTGCTGGAAATTTCAAAGACAACAGTACCAGATGAGGCACACTGAGCAGCCTGCCATTCTGCTGCCAACCTTGGAATCAGGGCACCTGAGATTGGACCATCAGCTCTGAACTGCGTTGCCTCTGTTAAATCCAAATTCAGCCCTTCCTCAACTTCATCAACTTCCTCAACTTCATCAAGCAGCAAGCCGCAAAATCTGCATTTTCAGGCAACAAAAAGCTAAGGATTTCCCGTTAACCTTAGCTGCTTATTAAAACTCCCATCTTGAGCCCTGCAATCGAGCCTAAGAATATGCTGATTTACCCTCAGCTAGTGTGCCCTTATTCATTAACCGGCATCTTTCCACATGAAGTTACCATCCTGAGAATTTCAAGTGTCGTGGCTGAGCCCACAAGATGGCTCAGTCAAGTGAAACTCTTGGGCGAAATCAGCAGATGAAACTTCAAATGCGCCCCACCTTACCCCAGGTGGGGCTGTGTCTTAGGAACTCTTGTCACCAAATGTCATGTTCGAGTGTCGATAGTGTTTTCATCTAAGTTGGTCTGAGCTGAGAATATTTCTGGGCTCACTTACTCTTAAAGACAACCCCAGTGTTTCACACTGAGATTAACACTCTTTGACACAGCCCACACTGCCAGAGTGTAACATTTACAAGGGGAAAATAACTTGAAAGTGAAGGAGACCAAAAAGGCATAATTACCCAAGGCAAACTGTTTTTTTTTTTTTCATTCAGTGATTACAGTGGTTTTAAAGCCTTATAATTTATCATAGCTCGGAACAATTTAAATCTCAGTTGTGCTCCTCTGAGAAACCGAGACACTTCCCTTTCTTTATTCCTTCTGACAGGCTATTCTTTTAATATCATCTGAGTTCTAAGATGGCATAGACTGTACCTTCCCTACATCACACACAGAAAAAGAGAAAAGTGACAGCGACAGACGTGTGCCTTTGCATTAGGCTGCAATGCACAAATAACCAAAGAGTATAACCGTTCCAAATGGCTGTAATTTCTTCCAGGTTCAAGTATCAGTTTGCTTGTTTTGCTGCTGCTAATCACCTCTTAAACAAACAATTGCTTTATCTATGTACTGTGCCTCATTTCACTTTCAAATTATGTGTGTGTTTTGCTCCTAACAGCTTATTATGATCTATAATTAACAATTTTGCTGAAAGCAGAGCCGTGCATTGAGGAGAGCCCACATGCTATCTGAGAAGTACTTGAAACAGGAGGCCTTTGTTTTCTTCACAAATTTGGCAAACAGAAGGTACCTCCCTTCTCTACTGTGCAGTCTTCTCCAGAAGTCCAGAAGTGTGCAGGCAGAAAATTAAAAGAAATATTTTGAATTCTGGCAAAACTTCAGTTTGCTATCCTTGAATCTAAATAGACCAGGGGTTCTCAAATTTGTCCACAATTGAGAATCACCTGGGGAGCTTTCACAGGACTGCTCACACTTCACCCAGACCTATTAAGTCAGAACCTCTCTGGGGGTGGACGCAGAAGTGAGTACTAGTTAAAGCTCCCAGAGGATTATTAAAGTACAGTCAAGAATGAGAGCGACTGTGGCAAATTGTACAGTCTACCTTTCAGGAGCCCAAAGAAAAAGGTAACACTGATAAGAATTAAATGGTTAAAAGCTGAATTTACTAGACTGCACTAAAACTTAGATTATTTTCCAAGTACATGAACATCTCCAATCTAAATGACTTGCAGAAGATTCTTTTGACCCACCTCTCAGCTTATTCAAACTCACCAGGCAAGCCGCAAAGTTGCTTAAAAATTTCACCCTTGAAAGCAGGTCTTTGAGATAATGGAATGGAAAATCATTTGGGAACAGATTTCCTGGATGTATTCTTGAATAGGCAACGTGCATTTCTCCTGTGGGTCAACCACTTTAGAACTTTCTCTGTGAGGCTTGACAAAGTTATTAAAGACACAGCTCCTGAATTCATGTGTTTAAAGGTCTGGGTACAGTTCTCCGCTTTCACACAATCTGTTAGATGGGAGGGAAACTAGTTTCTTTTATGCACATCGGAGAAGCTGGGTATAGGCTTTAGTATGAGTGAGACATCAGAACTTTTGGATATAGGCATCTCTTTTTCTTTTGTGACACAGGCTTAAAGCCCTGCCCAGAGAGTTTCTTCTGGACCCGACACTGAAGTGTTCCAAATTTGTTCCCTGTACTCTTCTCTACCCCAGCACAACTCTCTCTGGAAATTTCTCCATCCTTTATGTCTTATTCTCTTGGACTTAGTATCAACTAGCTTCTTTTTTTTATGAGTTTTTTTAATGTTTATTTATTTTGAGAAAGATAGAAAGAGAGAGCATGAACAGAAGAGGGGCAGAAGAGAGAGGGAGACAGAGAATCCCAGGCAGGCTTCATGCTGTCAACACAGAGCCTCACATGGGGCTCAATCCCACAAACTGTGAGATCATGACCTCAACTGAAATACCTGACTGAGCCACCCTGGTGCCCCTCAATTACTAGCTTCTTCTTATCAACCAGTTCTGTACATGCACATTCAAATTCAAAGTGCTAATAGGGAAGTCTAAAGGGATGAATTACATACTGCACTTTTTTTTTGGCAACTTTCTCCTCTCAAACTTCTAAACAACTCTTTCTTTACCAAACACACACATACACACACACACACACACACACACACACACACACAGACCTGTGTTCTCTAATCCAGTGGTTCCCTGGTCATTGGACTCAACTAGGGAACTTTTCAATTATAATTTCCTAGGCTCTACTGCCTGATTCTACTTCAACAGGTCTGGAATGAGGTCCAAGAATTTGTATTGTTGGAAGCTCTCAAAGTGATGCTGATGATCATCCAAATCTGGAAACCACGAATCTACTCCTCAAGAGAATACCAGGTCAGATTGAGGGAGAAGGGAAAGAGTCCTTCAACAGAGATGCATGGGGAGAAATATTTAGAAGTAGGTAAGGATTTCTGGCACCTCTTTAAGTCATGGTGCCATTCTGGCTGACACAGCAGCTATCCAAGCATGTGCTGCAGATGTGACACGGTTCAGAGAGTGAACAGCTCCAGGGTTTGCAATCTATCATCATCACTGTCCAAACAGTTTGGGATATGTCAAGGGACAGAGCTACCTTTGGCTATAATAAAGATTCTCATTTTCTAAAACCTACTCTCCATGCAATAAACGAGAAAGCATATGCTGTATCAGAGGGCCTGCTCCTCCAGCAAAAACCTCCAATTAGAAGGTGAAGAGGAGTGGAGGGTCTGGGAGGAAGGGAATGCTGGTTAAGACGGTTTATCAGAGATTAAAAAGCATCAAGCACAGAGAACAGGAGATCTTACATTTAAAAACCAGTTTAACACAGAAACAGTTTCCCTTTCTTGACGGAACAAACAAGGGTTGAGAAGCTCTGTAACTCTTCTCAGTATCTCCCATTGGCTGATTTGCTTCACAGAGTCTCTTCGTGAAGAAAACACTCTGCAAGGCAAGAAATATTGTGACTTAAATTGCATTCATGAGATTCTCTGATAAAAAAAAATCAATGTGTCCGATCAATTTTTCTTAAACAAGTTCATCATACTCTAGAGTGATCAATAGGGAATGTTTTTCAGCTGCTTCCCAGCCTTCCCACTTCAGTAATTGCTAGAATTTCATATCGACAGGCCATAGGATGCTTTGAAGGCTGAATTGATCCATTAGCCTGTGGTGCTACAAAGCTGGGCCACAACAATAACGTGGTGTCCCCCCAGGGACCGGGGCTGAAATCAAACAGAGGTAAGCCATTACATTATATGTTTGACCCTGGAGGAGCCAGGCTCCAGCTTCTATCTGTAACCAGGGAAGAAGAAAGAGGAAGAAGAATGGAAGCTGTAGAAGGAGGATGGGACCAAGAAGAGAAAGCAGCAGAGGTTGGGAGGGAAGAAAATGTGGAGAGACCTACAGCCTGACTGTAAATGGTCCCCATCGAAGAGGAAATGCTGTGTGGTCGGGGTGAACCACATATGCCGGGCAGCTGCAGTCAAGAGAAAAATAAACTTGAAAGGACTCCAAATGGGAAGCTAAATGATGTTCATCAGTATCATTTTGGTCTTGAACTTTAGCTCATAGCTCTTCTTTAACAGTGATGTGAATAATTACTCATGCCTGGGGCGAAGGAGAAAGGCAGCCTCTAACAGCACAGCTAAGGAGAAAGGGGCAAGGAGGACAGGGAAAATAGAGAAAACTCTTCACTTTCACCAAGAGGTAAAATTATTCATCTTGTAATCATTTCAGGACAGCTGTACTGAACATTCATGCAACCCACTAGCTCAGCAGGTTATCATAATAAGGATTACAATATAAAAAGCATCTCAGAGAAATCAAGGTTTGATTCACCAAAAAGAAGTCTTACCATAGGGGGCCAGGTCATACTGCCTTTGCAGTACAAAGTCTAACTTTGGTAGCAGGAAAATAAAACCTGACAGAATGTATGCTAGCAAGAAGCACCGATTCGCCTGTTACAAAGCTGCAGTTAATCTATTAATCACAGAATTGTTCATTAGCTATCCTACACACTACAGTTACGCAGGCTTCTCAGAAACCTGTTGGAAAGCAATGTCTGTGGAAAGCAAATTTGCACATGAGATGGAAATCGCCCACCACATGCTAGCATGGTTAACCTGCAATTTTTATGTGGAAATTAGGGATGCCTTATTAAAACTCAAAGCCAGGGTTTTGCTGCTCTCAAAGACAAGCATATGTAGATATGCCACTAGCACAAGCATTGTTCTGAGTGACAGGATGGCATATATCAGTTGCTGGGTCAGACCTCACCAGAGGATAAACTGACGTGTTCCATGCTGTCACACATTGCTTTCTGCATTCAGTAGACATCCCAAAGGACGGTGACCTCCTTGGCAACTCACACGTTTTTCAGTTTCCATGAAAACCTAACCCAGCAAGCTCATGTGGGTATTTGCTCAGTGTATTTCATAATGAGAGTCCAGCCTGTATCTCATCCAAATATAATTAATCTGTCCACTCTGAATAGACAGCTGCAGTATCACCTATGTAGTTTTTTTTTTTTTACATAAGAAGCTAAATGTGGGAGAGATGAAATTACAAAAATGATGACTCTGTTTCAATAATAGGTTTGTTGAGCATGTTACTAGATAAACTCATTGACAGAGGTAGATAATACTATGCCATTGGCAATATATTTATTTGAGCAAATCTACAGTGAATTATGGAAAATTAATATCTTGCTTCTAGAAACAACCACAGTGGCTCACACTGGGCAGAGATATGGTGGTGATACCAACCTGGCTTCTCACTTAAAGTGACATGGACAAGCTTTGCCATCCAAGTGTCTGCTACCAAGGCATGGGGCTAATTTCTACACAGGACAAGACAGGCCACACTCCAGACAGGCCTCTGTGCTGCTCCTGTCAAAGTCTCCACTGGAATAAGTGATAGGTAAGACTGTCTCAGGAAATGAATGTCATACACACTCTGTCTATGATCCAAATAACTGGGGAGATTTTATAGAATACATATCCCTAAGGCCCACTCCCAAAACTTGTGATTTGCTAGATCTAAGATGGGTTCTGGAATCTGTAAAGTTCTGTAGATGACTCTGATGAACAGCCTGGGGTGGGAATCTGTAAGGTCCATCTGATTCCTTAGATGCTCTGAGTCTTTACCCTACAAAGCATACATGGACCAGTGCGTGTTAAAAACACAGGCTCTCAGGCCCCACCCCAGACCTACTGAGGCAGCATCTGCATTTAAACAGGATCTCCAGGTATTTCATGTGGGCAATAAAGTTCAAGAAGCACTTGTTTCTAATTTGTTTGCACATCTATTAACTTTCTTGAAGCTACCTACCTAGCGCTCATGGATTACCACCAGCTTGCTTCATGATGCAAAGAAATGCCTTCATTAAGTTATGCTATTGGATTTCAATGAGTCTCATGAAGAATGTTCTGTTTTTTAGTAAAACCATTGCTTAAGACATCATATATTGCTTAAGGCTGTCAAATGCCTCTTGCTTGAAAGGGCTATGGAGGAAAAAAACATTTTTTTAATGAAAAAGAAAAAGGCAGAAAGTAATACATGTTTTTTGCATGAGAAAATACAAATAAACAAAAGAAGAAAGCAAGCAAATAAAATTGATCTATGATTCCACTATCCAAATAAAGATATTGTTGATATTTTGTTATAGAGTATATATACATATTCTATGTGCGTCATCATAAATAGTTTCACGGAATGAAAAATAATCATTTTCAACATGGTTTTTTATGCCATCATAAGATTCTGATATGAACATATACTATTTTAATAGTGGCATGGAATATCACTGTATCTCTCTTCCCTCAGTGTTTACTTCTAGTTACTTGTTTGCTGGTATAAACAATACTACAAGAAACATCCTAAACATCAGCATTTGGGTTTGTATATCCCTGAAAATATTTTTAGTATATATAATATCTAGAGGCGCCTGGGTGGTTCAGTTGGCTGAGCATCCAACTCTTGGTTTTGGCTCAGGTCAAGAACTCATGGCTTCATGGGTTCAAGCCCCTCATTGGGCTCTGCTCTGACAATGTGGAGCCTGTTTGGGATTCTCTCTCTACTTCTCTCTCTGCCCCTCCCCCACTCGTGCTGTCTCTTAAATCAATAAACTTAAAAAAGAACATTAAAATATATATATAATATATATATACACACATGCAATATACATATATATGCACATAACATATATACGTATATACGTGTGTGTATATATATATATACGTATATATGTATAATATCTAAAAAATTTACTGGCTCTCCTAAGGAACTGCTAAGCTAACATTTTTCCAGATTACAATTACAGTAAATTGAGCTTCCCTTTTTGCCTTGTCAGAAAACTCACAATTAAATGTAATGCTCAATTACATTAATTATACTAACCTAGATTTCACAGGTATACATATTATATATTAAATATAATACATATTTACATATATACATTATATATATGTGTTATATATATTATAGATTTGAAAATAATGCATCTTCAATAAAATACATCAAATCTTGTAGGGCAGTAGAGTACTTATCAGTTTAAAACAAGGTAATCAGTGGTTTCAAAAGAAAAGATTCCAAAATTGGCAGGGTTTCTTTTTAATGCATGTTAACGTTACATGAAGTTATGTAGTTATGAAGTTATGTTATGAAGATAAAACCCAGAAAACATATTGTTACTTAAATACCACAAAAATTTTCCTCCTTATTCTGTTATTATAAATTTTTTTAGACCTTCAAGTGAATGGCTAAATTTGTGTTAAATGAAGGTCACATTAAATTCAGAGCAAATTACTGCAAAGGAGAAAGAGGTGAGTATAAGGAAGAAGAAGAAAAGGAGCTAAAAGAAGAAACAAAAATGGTGCCGGGGGGGCTCTGCCCAGACTAGAGCATCTACTTTGGCAGAGTCTCACAGAGTGGGTTACAATACCATGACTTCGGAGTGAAATCAAGTTTTAATTCACTAGAAATATAGATTGCCACACAAGGAGTGAATTTCCACTGCAAAGGGAAGTTTAGATTCACTCAGATTTAAATGTAAATGAGACGAGGTTAAGGGAGAGAAAGGAAGAGAGTGAGAATTACTTTATCCATTGCCAGGATCTAAGGTACTCATATGAGACATTGTTGGACAGGTATTTGTCTGCTCAGATTCGAAATGATGAACAGGGAGAAAGCAGGGAAAAGTAGACAGGTGAGAAGTTCCCATAGCAGCTCTGGACAGTTCTTAGGAGATTTGACCCAATGCCTTGTCTCACCAATAACTGACTTAAGCCCAGAGGACAGAAACTGAAGCCTTTTGTAACATACTCTGCATTCTCAGGGCCTTCTTGTTTGCAGTTACTTAATACTAGAAAAACTTCAAACTCAAGAATGAAGTAGATAACCTGAAACCACGAAACAAACATGAGACAGACTATTTGATGTAAACCTTGAGGATATGGACCTTCCAAGCCTCGAGCTCATGTTACTCCACTAGTGAGCTAGAACCAGCTTAATAGAAAGAAAACCCCTTGGATATAGCCCTTCATTGGGTGAAAGAATAAATTACCTTTATTTGGGGAGCAATTTAACTCTGGAGCAAATTATTTTTGTAGTAGAGTTCAACCAGTGGAAGGAACTAATGTAAAAACATGTAAGTATTAGTCCATTTTCAAAGACAGGAGAACAATGCTACTGCATAGCTATTGCAGAGCCACAATTTTTTAGCTGAATAAAATGGAATAATTGCTCTAATCCAGTGGTTCTCAGTGAGGGAACATGTGGTGGGCAGAATAACGGCTCCCTAAGGCGTCCATGTCCTAATTCCCAGAACCTGTGAGTATGCTATGTTCCATGGCAAGGGGATATTAAAGTTGCAGATGAAACTAAGGTTGCTAATCAGATGACCTTAAAGTAGAGAGATTATTCTTCATTATCTGGGTGGGTCCAATGTAATCACAACTGTCCTTTAACATGGAAGAGAGAGGCAGTAGAGGAGGTCAGTCAGAGATTTAAAGGAGCTACATTGTTGGCTTTGAAGATGGGAGAAAGAGGCCACATGCCAAGGAATGCAGGGAGCTTCTAGAAGCTAGAAAGGCAAAGAAATAAATTCTTCTCTAGAGCTTCCAGAAAGAACAAACCTCTGTCACCACCTTGACTTGAGCTCAGTGAAACTCATTTCAAACTTCTGACCTCAGGAACTATAAGATAATAAGTCTGTGCGGTTTTAAACCACTAGGTTTGTGATGATTTGTTACAGTAGCAATTGGAAACTAATGTACCTGGGAACTTATTAGAAATGCAAATTCTCTGGCTGTACCCCAAACCTCCTGAATCAGAAACTCTGAGGGTAGGGCTCAACAATGAGCACTTACTAAACCATGCAGATGATCATGTTAAAATTTGAGAACTACTGATCTAGTCCAATTCCTTTTGAGGCCCAAAATAGTGAACTGATTTGTTAATGTCTACAGCTTCATTAGTGGCGTAACTGGAACTAGAAATAGATCTTTGGGTTTTTTTTTTTTTAATATTTCCATTATTTTTATGACCTTTTATGCATGTACTACTATTTAGTCTAGACTCAAGCTGTTCATCAATAAAGCAAGACTAAGTCTGTTTAACCCTCATAACCCCACTTTCGGCAAAAACCTAGGTAATATGTAAGTGAAAATGCTTTAAACAGAATAAACTGTTGTTCAGAAAAAGGTATTCTTACTACATGGTAATATTGCAATGGCATTTATAGGAAACTTGGCTAACCATTATTTTTGTATGCCTAGCAAGCTATTCTACACCTTCTTCTGCTAATATAACCATTCTCACACAGATATGGGCACATGACCCATGCCTAGCCAAATAATACCTTATTCCCCTGGTTTGTGTTATGGGAGGATCCGATGACCCAACAGGGCCAGACAGTGTCCCTCCCCTGAATTGTGATATGCATGACTGTGCAAAGAAGCTCTAGAATTTCTACTATGTTTGCTAAACTCTGCCACTTAGAGAAATTCTATCTGCAGAACAAAGTCAAGTATAGGGATGAGAGATAGATGAATGGATGGATGGATAGATCCATGTGTGGGCAGATGAGAAGACAGATGAAGATGAGGCAAGAGGCAGAGAAAGACACCTGAAGCCAACTTCTTGGTGCCAGTTCTTGAGACCCTGGATCCTATGCTATAACTTCAGTCTCACAAGATGTACTCTATTTCTTTCTAAACTGTGTGAGCCTATTTGCTTAAACTGTCTAAATTGAGGTTCTGTCACTTGTGGCCTAAAGAATTGTAAATAAATGTAGTATTCTTCTTAAATACAATACTATTCTTCAACAACAAAATATTGCCTTTCACAGCAACAGTTCTCTTCATCAGCACTTAGTAGCAGTTTCAATCTGCACTTCTATACCACTTTTGGAAGGCAACTCTCTGAGGATCAGTTTGTAAGCTTATGGGCCTCATCTGGAAGCCCCTTTATGTACTCTCACCAGTCTTCCCTTTACTCCAACTGCATCATGAGTTTCCCCAGTCAACAGTCCAGTGGCATGGGACCAAACCTGTGTTTCTCTAACTCCTAATGACTTACACATATGAGCACTTCCACAATTTCCAGCAATATATGTAAGCATATCTATAAATACTCCTTGAAAACTCAATTAGCATACTATCCTCAAAAAGTTCCTCTGGGCCTTCTAGGTCAAGAGTACTAACAAGTACATTTCCCCAACATGCTCCTTGGACCTAATGAAAAATTGCACCTGCCACATGTCTGGTTTCACCTCAGCAGGCTGCATCATCAAGAAGGCTTCTTCTTAACTCATGGTTAAGAGTACTAACAAGAGTCATGGCTTTCCTATGTCATTAGTTGAAATGTGACTCAAGCCAGATGCTACCCAAAACAAGCTATGATAAAATGCTTGGATGAGTTTCTCTTGCGTGTATGAAATGAAGTTATGGTTTGGGGACTAAGACTTGTTGGGCAAGTGCTCATGCAACAGAGGTCAATAGGAAGCCTCTTGACTGAGAGGGAACAGGCTGAATTCAGAAATAATTTTCCTTTTGACCCAAAGGATATATCTAATGGAGAGAAAAAAGAAAGGGAGGGAGCAAGGGAGGAAGGGAGAGAAGGAGGAAAGGAGGAAAGAAGGAGGGAAGGAGGGAAGGAAGGAAGAGAGGAAGGAAGAAAAGAGGAAGCTTTCCATTGGCTAAGCAAGGAAGGAAGGGAAAGAGGAAGGTTGATGTTTTATTTTAGATCCTGAAAAAAAGAAAACATCCTTATAGACATGAAACATTTTCAAGGATAATAAGGAGTTACACATTTTTAAGGTGGACACTGGTGAAGGTTAAATTCATCAAACATGTAAAAATAAATATGCCATATAGAATAGTGTAGTATAACACACCTACCTTCTACACTGAAGCAAGCATTTGTCCTAAGTAACTAGCCAAGATCATGCCACAGAGAAAGAAATTCCTATTGAGCTGTCTCCCTTTACAACCCATGTTCTAGAAGGCAACAATAGCTTTCCCAAATCTAGGGAAAACACAGGTCTTTTTTATACAACATACATTTCCCCAACATGCTCCTTGGACCTAATGAAAAACTGTGCCTGCCACATGTCTGGGTTCACCTCAGCAGGTTGCATCATCAAGAAGGCTTCTTCCATTACAAGCCTGTCTTTAAAATATGGTTTCTAAGTCCTGTGGGCTAATTAAGCACAGCTGGGTCTACATCAGCCCCACTCAAGTGTGACGATTAAGCTGGCAAGAAAAAATCAATCATCATTAATCACTAAATCCATGTAGTGACTTTTAGAGGTGCTAAATGGGTTGAGCAGGGCAATAGTGATGCTTTTCATTGAGCGACCAAATGGTTAAAGTGACAAAGAGCATGCGTTCCTCCCAGAATGGGTTGGAATGTCAGAAACTCATGTGTTTACAGAATGGGAAAATCTAGTTAAAGTGGGAATAAAGTGCTTATAATTTCCTGTACATTGCACTCCCTCCAATTTTGGCTCTCTGTTAGGGCCAGGGGGAGATGCATGTAACTGCTGCCATGACTTGTTATCACCTGAATGGAACCTCTGTTAGAGTTTAAGATATCTCTTTTAGAGTGAATATATATATTCACTTGTAAAGTGTTTTCATTGAGCAGACTTTTTTCCTTTTATTGGACTATTCCCTACAGCCTTTTGCCTTATGATGCATTGAGAGTTTATGTCTTCTCCGAATATACTCTTTACCGAAGCATTCAGTGTAAAGGAGTCTGGTTTATGCCAAACCCATTTAATTTAGCAAAACCATCCTCCTTTCTAAGGAAGGTGGCATAGAGGTTTCATATCTCCACATGGAGAACAATTAGCACTAACATTATTATTGCTTTGTATAATGTTTTGTTTTAGGTTTGTTTTCCTGTGTTTAATTCCCTTCTGTTTTACTGCCCAATTAGGCTGACTTTGGAAGCTGTGGAAATATTTTATTGTGCTCACAATGGGACTCACTTATCAATTAAAGGAGCCCAGTCTCTTGTTTCATCACTGGACATTAGTTTAGAAGCCATTTGTCCTGTGTCCTGTGAAACAGAATACAAGTCAGGGTGTGCCTGTTTCCCAATAGTGCGTTCTTTCTGGTACAAAATGAGTGCAGGGATTAATTCAGGCAATAACAAACTACACACTTCCTCTCCCACACTCCAGCTAATGACAAGTATCTGTGTTGGGAACTCATTTGCAGGTCAGTTTGAAAAGCAAGAGCTATTATAACAGAATAACAGCCATAAGCAAATGAGGCAGCTTTCACATCTGCTCCTGAAACTTAAGGGTCTGTGTCCACTGTAAAGTCACCATGTGATTTGTCCTGTCCTTGGGTTGCTCTTTGAGGATTCTTGGAGAACCAGCCTGGGAGAAGGTAGGCTATAAATCCCACTTCCTGTCACCAACCCACCTTCTTTCTTTCAATTCCAGGGCATGATCACTCTCCTAAATGGAGAGTAAAATTTGGAATTTGGAACTGCTTAAGGAAAAAAAAATAAAAAGCCAAACATCTTAGGTCAGATTTCCTTCTCTTCTTTTAAAGTCAGAACAGGGGCGCCTGGTGGCTCAGTTGGTTAAGTGTCTGACTTCGGCTCAGGTCATGATCTCATGGTTTGCAAATTCGAGCTCCACATCAGACTCTGTGCTGACAGTGCAGAGCCTGCTTGGGATTCTCTGTCTCTCTGTCTCTCTGTCTCTCTCTGCCCATTCCCTGCATACACATGAGTGCTCTCTCTCTCTCTCTCTCTCTCTCTCAAAATAAATAAATAAACTTTAATAAATAAATATTTTAAAAAGAAATAAAAAGAAATCACAGGTATTAGGCAGACCCTGGAGTAGACACCATGGTTTTCAGTCTTTGGGAAGATCTTCAATTTCCACCAAGGTAATGACCTATCAACAGCTTCAGAGGAAAGAAAGGAAACAAAAGCTTGACTTGCATAATAGAGGATGATTAATTCTGGGCCAGCACACACACACACACACACACACATACACACCATCCAGTTCTCACCTAGCACAGTGGATTTATGTCATAAATTTGAAAGCCATGTTACTGAATTTTTTAAATTTTTTTTGTAATGTTTATTCATTTTTGAGAGACAGAGAAATAGAGCATGAGTGGGGGAGGGGCAGACAGAGAGGAAGACCCAGAATCCAAAGCAGGCTCCAGGCTCTGAGCTGTCAGCACAGAGCCCGATGCGGGGCTTGAACCCACAAACTGCGAGATCATGACCTGAGCCGAAGTTGGTGCTCAACCAACTGAGCCACCCAGGCGCCCCCATGTTACTGAATGTTTTAAACACCCTGGACTCCTAACACCTAAACTGTCAGTCATGTAGTGTGAATGGTTCCTACACCTGTTTTGATAAAGACTCTGGAAAAGGAAAGCAGGTACTATCAATCTAATTGGGAGCCAAAGAGTAATAGGTTAGGACTCAGATAGGAAGAGAAAAATGTTCAGATGCCTTTCAGGCAAGCTGTCCAGGTACAATCTTCTAGACTAGGAAACCATTGGTTGGTTAAAGCAGACTCTCACTCAAAACCTGTGAGGCTGACACTCAATCACTCAGAACGGCTGTTTTAAGTCTCATGAACAAGATGCCTCTGAGTTTCTGGCAATGCTGGTGACCCACATGAAGAGGGCCAGCTGTGTCAAAAAGCCGCGTCACCATCTGAACTCATGTTCTCCATCAGCAGGTTTTGCCAACAAACTCATCTCCCAGGGCCTAGGCCTGGCACAAGGTAAGCAGACACTGAGAAGAAGGAAGTGTAGGCAGTGGGTAAGCAAAAGCAGGAGAGAGTGATCATGGATGTCGGCCAGGCTGGGTTTCCTGAATGAAATACCACTAAGCTCCTAGCATCCAAGAGAGGGAAAACACAGATGAAAAAAGACACATACACACACACACACACACACACACACACACACACACACGCATGCACACATGCACACACAGGCACACACCCAGAGAATAAGAATCGCTCAGGAATAAACAAAACTTTAAAGTGAGCACAGGTAGCCAGTAGGAAAGTCAACTGAGGACCGAGATAGGAACCCAAAGCCCTCCAGAGATATGCTATAAGCCTCTAGGTCTGACCACCAAAGGCTGCAGCTCCTAGATGGTAAAGAACCCTCTGGCTAGCAAGTGGAGGGAGAGGGCAGCATGGCTTAGGCATCGAATCCAGACGTTACTTTTTAAACCTCCACTTCCTCTGCTTTCCTTGAGTGAGTACTTCAGGGTGCTGGCCATTGATGTGGATACTCAGGTACACAAGGGTAAGAGGGTGTAGATATCACATTTGTCAATAAGGGGCTCATATGACAAGATACCAAAGCTAGTATGAGACACGACCTCTCATACACAGAATTTACAATGGTGATGTAGGAGAACCTGTTCCACTGGTCTTGACCCCAGCTATCCACTTTGAGAAGATAAAAGGGAAAGAAAGTAGAAAGAGAGGATTGGTGAAGGTTTTTTTGTTTTTTTTTTAAGAAAAAAGTTCTGCCGTATAGCGAATCCCCATCACAAGGGGAACCCCACTGCACAATCCAGGGACACCATTCCAATTGCATTCTATGTGTTCTATGTGTTCCAGAGTTCCAGAAGCTGTTTAAATACACTGAATGAGTATGAATACTGCCCCCAGAATTATGCAAAGCCAGAGCCTAGCCCCACGGCACCACCTGTCCCTTAGGGGAAGAGGTAGGAAATGTTGCCTTCTCTCCACATTCTAAAGGAGAAAATCTGCAAGGGTTCTCTTCAGAGAGCTTTGAAATGGACTGCCTGTCACCAAGACCCAAAAATAACTGATGCCTGATTCATCCCCCTGAAAGACAAAGCGGACTGTGCACTGGGGCCTGACTCCAGCCCACAAAATGAAAGGGCAAGGGAA
The DNA here is from genome assembly GCF_046562875.1 of Panthera onca. NCBI lineage: Eukaryota > Metazoa > Chordata > Mammalia > Carnivora > Felidae > Panthera > Panthera onca. The sequence continues at coordinate 23,280,407 of NC_138351.1, forward strand.
GAGGTGACTGTTTTGATGGTAAGGCCAGAAGTGCACAGCAGCACAGATCCATCTGCAATCCGTGTTGACTTCAATAACGGGTGTCAGTAGTGGAGGGTGAGGAACACACGTTTCTTATGGATCCAAAGTGGGCCATGGAGGAAAGCAAGCTCACACAGGAACTCAGAATAAGCGCACTCAGAATAAGAAAGCCTCTGTCTAGGCCAAAAGAGCTATAAAAGAGAAGGGCAGCAAAGAACCTCCAAAACCCCTGCAAAATGCCCCTAACAAAACCAACTTGGACCCTTTGCAGGCCCAGAAGGCAGAAGACAACAGCCTAGTAAGAACTGTCCTACTTTTTACATCTTCTTCCTCCTACCCTATATCCTCCCTCCCCAGCAAAACAGCAGTTAGCTCGCAGGAAAAGGTGAGCCTGGAGAGAAGAAAAGGATAAGACAAGAGGTTCCCCTTCACCACTGAAGGCCTGGCAGGGGAAGGGGAGATTTAAAACTGTATTTGTTTGCTACTGCTGCGTAACAAATTACTACAATCTTAGCAGCTTAAAACAACATCCACTATTACCTCACAGTTCTGTGGGTCAGAAGTCCGGCATGGCTCAGCTAGTTT